>NW_027554447.1:0-246806 GCF_053574225.1 Canis aureus | reverse complement strand
GTTTCATTGGTTTGTTTAACAGTCGGCACAAAGTTGTCTCTGGTGGTAGTAGAATATGTATTGGAAAGATTCCTACGGTTTGTGAATTCAGGGGGAGTTTGTTCTGATACAGTAGTGCTTCCTGGAGAAATAATTTCTTCAGAAGCATTCTGTGCAGTAGTGTTTTCTACAGTAGTGTTTTCTTTAGAAGGTTCTGAAAGAGTAAATAATTCTGGAAAAGGATTTTCCTGAGTTCGTTTTTCTGAAGATGAAATAGCCTCCTGTGAAGGGGAATCGATGAGGCTCCTGACGGCAGGCAATGGAGGCCTCTGTGCAGGCATCAATCTATTCGAGAGTGAGTTTTTCTTTCTGAACTTTTTACTTTTTTTGGTCTTGGGTGTTCTTTGGACTATACGTGAGCGAATTTTATGGAAAATATACTTTTTTCCAGAATGCGAGACTGGTCTGGAAATCTCCATTTCCCTAACTCTAGCATTCGCATCTTCTAAAACAACAATGGGGTAGGTTAAGTCTTCTGATTTGTTTCTCACCTTAGGTAGGGATTTTGGAGCAGTGGAGGCAGAAGGCCTGCCCATTATGTATTGCTTCGGGAAAGAAGAGGCTGCTGCCTTGTGCTCCTTTATGAATGAAGACTCTGTGTGGATGGAGTTTCCCACTAATTTCCTGGGCCTCTGGGCCATGTGAAGCTCCTCCAGCTCCCTTGGGGATGGTCCACTGAGCCTTCTTTCTTTGGCCATGTTCTTCACAAATGACTGGGCACTCTGTTTCCCTTGGGTGCTCTGAACGTCCACTTCCTTGTAGTGCCTTTTCTGTAGGTCCTTGGGGCCCTTGAGAACCCTGTTTTTTCTAAACCGCCTCTTCCGTACATTCTTAGCCTTGGGAAGGGTCTTTTCCTGTCCTTGGGCAGTTTCCAATTTCTTTGGAAAGATTTGGCGTTTAAATTTGGGACCTAAAATCCCGGGAGGTATAAGCATGGCAGTTTTTTCTTTCTTTTTTACCTCATCAATTTTTTCTTGAATTTCTGCATCTAACAAATTTTCCAGGAAAGAGAGTTTCCTCAGTTTATTTTTGTAAGTTGAATTGTTGGGTCCAGGTTCAAGAGAAGGGCTCTTTGTGTTGTTTTTCAAGTAACCCACAGGCTTGTCTCCATCTTGAACATTTGAAAACAGAGTTTTAATGAATGGTAGTAATGTTGATTCTACATCTTCTACATTTCCCTCTGAGAAATAAGGTAATATGTAATTCAGCGCACTGATAACATCACTTTCATCATTAAAGTCTAACTGCTCATTCATAAAGGCTGACAGACCGATGCCATTTTTGTCTGAGGATGCCTTCTCTGGCTCAATTGTCAGCTCAGTACTGGTACTCTTCTTCCGGGCTTTTAATACCTTCATGAATGATCCTTCTACATTCATTATAGATACTTTTTCATCTGTCAGAAAAAGAAGAGACTAGTTTTGATAATGAAAGGCTGATAGCACAGTTTTTGTCAGTCCGCAGTCATACATCCCAGTCATAAAAATTAAGAACCAGCAAATATCTGAGTACCATTATCAAGGACACAAACTCAAACTTGAACCTATATTGGCAACAACAAAAGGAGAAAAGGGTATTTTTTTAAATGGCTATTTCTTCAGAACCTTTCACAACGTGAATGACTACATTTAGGATTATTCCATAATCCTTGGTCTCCAAGGGCCAATTATCTAGCACTTAAGAAAAGCCAAGTCTGGAAGACACTCAGCTAAACTGTCTGCAAATCTACTGTGACTCCTGGTATTCATATACCCTGTCCTGTACTGCTTCAGATGCAGTGGGAGCAGGGGGTTTCCTCCTTCTATCTCTTCAGTGTGCTTGTTTTCTTGCTACTATCACAGATGCCCATGAAAACACCCACTGCTAGTAGGGCCTCATCTGGACATGCCCTCTCCATCTACCCATCAATTACTATGCTTGGTCCCTGCTCCCATATATTGCAGCTCACACAAAACATAAGCTCTAGACAGAAAAAAAGCACTAAGTCCACCCTGGCTCTTTGCTTAAATTGGGCAGGGAACGAGTGTAGGCTAAGAGATTTTCCAGGTATGAGAGATATGCCAATGTGGAATGTTCGATAAATCAATGGAATAATACTTGAGGTTTTAAAATGCAGAAGGGATAAAGAAATTTTTTGTCAGAATGTGAAGAAATATACTTCACTTTCATTTCTAATATTTCTAGCTTTAGTTATTAGGGTACCATCCAGAGCTTCCCACTACATGAAAGTCAGCATATGGCTTGTGTACATGCACAGTATCATCCAACCGAGTTTCATTTCCAGAAGAATTAGAAGTATTTTCAGCGGTGTTGATGAGAGTCAGAGGAGGAGGTAATAAAGGTCACAAGAAAGGAGGAGCAACGGGCTTGTAGAGAGCCCTAAACGGGACACTTGAGTGCTAGGCAACAGTACTTAACACCTCTGATCTAATTTTTCCTCACCTGTAAAAGGAGGCTAAACATGCCTATTCTGCCCACCTCTAAGAGATAAGGGAGTAATTAGTAAAAAATTGTTTTGAAAAATAAGCAACATTGTATTTACAGAGGTAGCAAAGTGTTATTTATGATGTACCCTAGATCATTGATAGGGAACCATATTCAAGCTATCTGGGTGCAGAAGCACATTTTGGAAGTCATGAAGTTAGTGCCAATAAAACATAGTATACAGAAAAATACTTAAAAGTATCTGAGTGTTTTTGGATAGAAAAGCTGAGGATTCAGAAAAAGTTCAGAGTTGGACAGTCCAAGAATAGAAGAGTGCTCTGTATCCATAAGAAGGCAGCAGCTTCTGGTTAGGGAACAGGAACTCTCAGGCTCTGAATAAACTTTATCTATAAATCAGCATCACTTTTACTCTTGATAACTTGTAAAAACAAACAATAAACAAAAATATATCTCCACTTGTCATATAAGACAAGGGGGACCTGAGTTCTGATACATATGAAATTCGTTTACAAATTATGATGCATATGTTTTCATTTGGGAGTAATTAATTTAATAATGTAACTGAGAATCTGACTTATAACAAAGGAATAGTTCTTATAAATTTAGGGATTTTAAGGGTGCCTGTGTGGCTCAGTGGGTTAAGCATACAACTCTTGGTTTCAGCTCAGGTCATGATTTCAAGGTCATGGGATTGAGCCCTGCAATGGGCTCCACACTCAGTGGGGAATCTGTTTGAGATTCTCTCCCTCTGCCCCTCCTTCGACTCACATCTCTCTCTCTCTCAAATAAATCTTTGAAAAAAAAAAAGAAATTTAGGGGTTTGAACTGTAAGTGAATAAAAATAATGCAGTGACATCATTAGTTAAAAATTGATCATTGTTGATTAAAAATAAAAATTAAAACATAAATAAAATTTAAAATATACCATGAGGTGATTCCTGGTTGGCTCAGCGGTTTAGCACCTGCCTTCAGCCTAGGGCGTGATCCTGGAGTCCTGGGATCAAGTCCCACATCAGGCTCCCTATATGGATCCTGCTTCTCCCTCTGCCTCTCTCTCTCTCTCTCATAAATAAAATCTTTAAATATAAATATTATATATATATCATGAGGCAATTCAAACTCACCACAACGTGTGGCATTTGTCAAACATTCACCGTCACAATGCAGCTTGACTGTCTTGCAAACAACCTCAATATTATTTTTGAGTTGGCAGAGACAACAGGACATACGGCTAGGTAATATCCTATAAATGGAAACACAGAGCATTATATTAGTGGTAAAGGGGTTACTTGAGTAGAAGATTCAGGCCAAGGTCTTCACAGGGCTCTGCATAAAGGAATTCTTGTGGCATATGATGGTTGGGTAGGGTTGAGTAGGGACCAGTTGGCCAATTGTTGCTCATGAATATTATAAATAAAGAGAAGGACAGAGGTGCTCAACCAATAGGTAAGGATGGTAGGGGGTATGATATACCTAGAATAAGACAGAGATAAGAACTGGGTGACATTGATCAGTAGTTCAGTTCAGAAGTATCTCCTTCTGACCCAAAAGTCTCACTTTGGGTTAAGAGCATACAGGAAGAGGGTAGACTTCTAAGAAGAGTCTGAGTAAGTCTAAAATATGGCCCACATCAAGGATAGAAAGCAATCAATCAAAACTAACCCAAAATCTACACAGGTGTTACAACTAGCAGACAAGGATGTTTAAAAAGTTACTATAACTGGGGTGCCTGGGTGCCACTGTTGGTTAAGCATCTGACTTTTGGTTTCAACTCAGGTCATGATCTCAGGCTCATAAGATCAAGCCCCTCACTGGGCTCCTAGATCACTGTAAGTCTGCTTGAGATTCCTCTGCCCCACCCACGTGTGCTCTCTTCTTTCTCTTAAATAAATTATAAAATCTTTATAAAAAAAGTTATAACAATATTTCTTATGTTAAAGAAAACCAGACTGATGAGGCACCAGGGTGGCTCAATCAGTTAAATGTCTGCCTTCGGCTCAGGTCATGATCCCCGGGTCCCAAGATCGAGCTCCACATCAGTTTTGCTCCTCAGCAGAGAGCCTACTTCTCCCTCTCCTCTGCTCCCCCTGCTTGTGCTCTCACTCTCTGTCAAATAAATAAAATCTTAAAAAAAAATCCCAGACTAAGAAACCCATGTCTCTACTTAGTGAGTTATACAACAACTTCAAGTGGCCTAATATATGCATACGTAGAGTCTACAAGGGAGAAGAAATATAATTTGAAAAATAATAGCCCCCAAATTGTCCAAACAGGTAACCCTAATAAACCCACAAATCCAAGAAGGTCAATGAACTCTAAACACAAGAAATATGGACAAAACTATGCCAAAGCACATCATAATCAAACTTCTCAAGCCATCAATAAAGAGAAAATGTTAAAAATAAGCCAAAGGAAAAACCTCCACACAACATATAGGGAAATAGAGATAACAATGGTAACATATTTCTTGTTGGAATTAATGGAACTCAGTAGAGCAACATCTTTAAAGCAGTGAAGCGGAGAGGGGACCAACAACTATCAAACTAGAATTCTATATCCAGATCTTTCAAAAATAAAAGCAAAACAAAAGACTGAGACATACAAAAGCTGAAAGAAGTCATCATTAGTAGATTTACACTGTAGAAAAGCTAAAGAAAGTATTTTCAAGCAGAAGGAAAATGATTGCGATAGAAATGTGGATCCACACAAAAGGAAGAAGAACATTAGAACTGGTAACTCCAAAGGTAAATACATAAGGTTTTTCTTACTATTTAAATATCTGAATACAATATGATTTCACTTATATGTAGAATCTTAAACAAATGAAAACTGACAACAAAAAGAAGAGAGAAACAGATTCATGAATATGGAGAACAAACTGGTGGCTGTTAAAGTAGAGGGCGGGGATATGGTCAAAATGAGTGAAAAGACGTAAGAAGTACAAACTTCTAGTTATAAAGTAAGTCTCCAGATGAAAAGTACAATGTAGGGAATATAGTTAATAATACCGTAATACACTTATTGTGGTATTAATTCTTCAATCACTATGTTGTACATCTGAAACTAATTTAATATACATCAACTATACTTCCTAAAGGAGTTAACTTATTGTTTAAACAAAAAAATAATATAGTGTGCTGTTTAGAAGTAAAGCAAAATGTATGAAGACATTAGCACAAAGGCCAGTAAGGGAGAAATGAAGTACACTATATATTGTAAGGTTCTTATGCCAATCATGAAATCATATATTATTTGAAGATAGACTGTGAAAAGTTAAAGATGAACACTACAAGCCATTAAACTACTGCTAAACTAACAAAACCTGAGTTGTAATTAACTAGCCAACAAATAAAATTTAATTTAATTTAATTTAATTTAATTTAATTTAATTTAATTTAAAAGTGTACTCAGTCATCCAAAAGTAGGAAGAAAAAGAAAAAAAATAGCAAAACAAAGAACAGATGGGACACATAGAGAGTTTAGTAGCTTTAAATGTAGTCATGTTAATAATTACATTAGGTGTAATGGTATAATCACCCTAATTAAAATATAAAAAAGCAAAAGCCAACTATATGCTGTCTATAAGAATCATCTGCAATAGAAATATACAAGTAGGTTAAAAGTATAGAAAAAATTGTGCTATGCTAACAGTAATCAAAAGAAACCTTGGGTGGCTACATTACTGTAAGACAAAGTGCATTTCAAAGTAAAAAAATATTACCAAGGATAAAGGAGGTTATTCCATCATTATAGGAATATCAACTAATAAAAAAGACATAACCTAAAAATTTATGCATCTGATAACAGAACTTCAAAATATATGAAGGAGAATGGCAAAGAGAGACAAATAAATACACAATTATAGTTGGAAATTTCAATATTGCTTTCTAAATAATTGACAGAAAAATATATAGAAAATCAGTAAAGATATAGCAGACTTGAATAACACTATCTACATACTTGACCTAACTGACATTATAGAATGCTCCACCCAAAATCAGAGTACTCATTTTTTTCAAGTAGATACATAATAGTTACCAAAATAGATCATAGGCTCATCTAATACCAGAATTCATGGGTATAACACAAGCCTCAATAAGTTTAAAAGGATTTAAGTCATTCAACATATGTTCTGTGACTACAATGGAATTAAATTAGAAATGAACAGATTTGAAAAATCTCCAAATTATTTAGAAACTAAACAACATACTTCTAAGTAACCCTGCCAGTCAAAGAAATCAAAAGAGAAATTAAGAGCTATTTCGTACTAAAACTGAAACCATGTCAACATATGGGATGTTGCTAATGCGGTGTTCAGCTTCCCCAGTATCCACTTTTAAGAAATTAAAAAAAGAAAAGAAAATTAATCATTGAATAAGGAGAAGAAATAGCATAATAGAGATCAAGGCACAAATAAAGAAAATGGAAAACAAAAATAGAGAGGCCAGTGAAATGAAAAGACAGTTTTTATTTATTTATTTTTAAAAATTGTAATTATTTATTCATGAGAGATACAGAGAGAGGGGCAGAGACATAGGCAGAGGGAGAAGCAGGCTCCCTGTGGGGAGCTTGAAAAGGGACTCGATTCTAGGACTCCAGGATCACGACCTGAGCCAAAAGCAGATGCTCAACCACTGAGCCACGCAGGTGCCCCAAAAGACAGTTTTTGGACTCAGTGAGGAGTCTGCTTGGGATTCTCTCTCCCTCTTCCTCTGCTCCTCCCACTTGTGCATGTGCATGCACACACACTCTCTAATAAATAAATATTTTTTAAAAAGAAATTATAGGGGCAGCCCGAGTGGCTCACCGGTTAAGTGCCACCTTCTGCCCAGGGTGTGATCCTGGAGACCTTGGATCCAGTCCCATGTCAGGCTCCCTGTATGGAGCCTGCTTCTCCCTCTGCCTGTGTCTCTGCCTTTCATTCTCTCTGTGTGTCTATATGAATAAATAAATAAAATCTTTTACAAAATAAAGAAAGAAATTCTATGTGGAGGTCAAAACTTTGAGCTCATAATCTAGAAATTGATGAGGCCTCAAATGTCCTCTAATTAATTCTTCTGCTCTCAGGAAAGATTAATTCCAGAATCTATCAAGAGCTGTAGTTACTTCTTTCATTTATGAAAGTGAGACTCTTAAGAGAGATGAGGAGAGTTAGGGGCTCTGGAAGGTTCAAATAACAAGTCCTTAAGTTCAGAGTTTAGGCAAAAGCTGCTTATTCAATACTATCAGCCTACTAGTTAGGTATCTAATAGCTAATTGAGGCAATATTTTCCTTTTACTTTTCCTAGAGATTTATCCTGCAATAAGATACAATCTATTGAAAGACGTACATTTGAACCACTACCTTTTTTGAAGTTTATGTAAGTTACAAATATAAATTTCATTATATTTGGAATTTTTGTTAAACTTAATTGTAAACCTCTTTGCTACAATCATTTTGAAATATGATTGTAATTTTATTAGTAGAAAGCTACTAAAATTATGTAGCGAATCTTTTTTGTCTGTAGCAAAGATTAGTGTAAGAATTATTATACAGATCAGACTGAATCATTCTAGAGAAGTGGTTCTCAACTAGGGTGATTTTGCACCCAGGTGACATTTGAAGTGTCTGGAGACATTTTTGGTTGTCAGACTGTAGATATGCTACTGGCATCTAGTGGGCAGAGGCCAGAGATGGCACTAAACACCCTATAATGCACAGGACAGCCCCTCTTAAAAAAGGATCCAACCATAAATGTCAATAGTGCTGATGTGAAATATTTTTCTAGAGAAATAAAGATTACCTAACACAAGTATTTATTGAGCATTTACAGATTTGTATCTAATGCAACACATGTAGAAACATGAAAATATAAATCTTTCATGCAAATTTTTTAAATTTAAATTTCTAAAAAAATTTTAAAAGGCATATCTTCCATAGCGAGATAGTTTCAGGATATGGAGAGGGTATTGAGATTATGTTTCATCCTATATAAATTGGAATCACTGCCAAAGGGTAAATGTTCTGAAAGAATACCTTTTTTCCTTCTTCTTTTGCTTGTGTCTTTTTTTGTAGAAATGTTAGTTGCAATGTATTGACGGAAGTGAGCTTTGGAACATTTCAGGCCTGGCATGGAATGCAGTTTTTACATAAGCTGTAAGTGAAATAGAAAATAAACACATGTAAAAAATAAACAGACAAACAATATGTAAAAACATCATACATTTATTGGTTCAGTGGATGTTAAGCCCAGTATGAACTCTGAAAAGTATGTCTTAAAATCCATTCTTTTTTTTTTTTTTTCAAATGAAACTAAGGTACAAAGAGGCCAAGAGGCTTGTCTATCTCATAAATGGCACTCTCAGCTTTCCCTGTACTCAGCTTTGGTATGGGCAATAAAAGGCCCCAAGCAAATAACACCCAAGTCAACACTATCCTGGGAATCCATGACAATGATGCTTCTCCAATAGGGGCATGGTCCTTCAAATTCCACCTCTGAATTTAACTTTGATTCCTGCTAATGGGCAAAGTTCCTAACTGCTTCAATGCATGCAAAATAAAGCTTCAAAGAACTAAGTGTAGGGGAATTCTCCAGGGAGCAAAAGTGTGGGTGCTTCCTCAGCCATCAGCTTCTTTTAAATGGTAAAGCAGAAAGAACTGCTGAGAACCTGCCACAGGGCACTTCTCTCACCAGTTACCCAGAACATTATTTTTCAAAAAATGTATACCTCTGAGTAAATCATCTGGGGGCCATAAGAACCTTTGAGGTATGGTAAAAGATATTGTTTGTGTTAAGTTGTGTGAAAAATGTTCATGAAATACATTGCTGTAGCATAATTCCATGTGGCTATTTCCTGACTCTTCTTCAATAAGAAGTGTGTTATTCCCTTTCGGCTGGAAAATTCTGTGATTTCCTGGTGATATAAACAAATCATAGTGGGGGATGTTCAATGGCCTGAGGGGGATTTTAGACTCAAGGTGAAGATCTTCCTCTAAACGTGACTTTGGAAAAGATTATCTTACCTGTCTTGTAGTTCAGAAATATTATTTCACACAGTTTTTTTTAGGATAGATGAAGGTGTTGAGGGTGTGTCTGGAGCTAGAGGGACAGTTCCTGCAGATGCCTATCTGTTGAAGGCTCCTCTCTCCTCCCATTAATTTGCTGATGCCTAACTTGGAAAAAGACTACAGAGGGTCAGTTTTTTGCTTGCGAACACCCCGGAGAAAAGGCTCATTGGGTTTCTGCACCAGGAGGTTTTGGTGCATCAATATACTGCCTTAAACTCACCATCTTTATTTCTAAGCATGTTATCACACCAAGAGTCTCTTAGAAGAATCTGAATTTCCAAAAAAGAAAGAAAAGAAAGAAAGAAAGAAAGAAAAAAGAAAGAAAGAAAGAAAGAAAGAAAGAAAGAAAGAAAGAAAGAAGGAAGGAAAGGAAAGAATCTGACTTTCATTATAGTTATATGGGCAACACAAGAAAGAATATGGGGGAATCAGTTGATAAAAATCAATGAATTCATTGAAAAACATTCACTGAGTGCCATGTCCAATACATGTCAACACTGTACTAAGTACTGGGGGTACAAAGAATAAGACAGGGACTGTCCCCAAGAAACTTTCATACTGGAAGGAGAAAGATGTTGACAGGAAAACACACGGGAGCCGTGCGGGCATCCATGCAGCAGGGTAACAAGGTAGGGGGTTGACAAGGTAGGGAACAGGTTGTGGGATAGAAAAGACTCTTAATGGATGAAGCAACAGCTTGTTTGTGTTGAGTTTCTGTGTGCATCTTAAATAACAGAAAAAGGTAATTAAAGAACCAGAGCTAGCCAGTATTGATAATAAATTAATACTCATGTCATGGGACTTGAATACAGCTTCGAAAACTAATTCACAGTTCCTTCTGAAAGATTATCACGATACAGTAAGTGTGTACTGGGGGTTAGGCTCCTTTTTTGTTTGAGGTCAAATTTTTCTAATAGACAAAGCTAGTCTGCTTTAGGAAATCTCTGCCATAGTGAAATATAAACTTCATTGCATTTCTTTCCAAAGGCAAGTTGCCAAGGGAAGATGCCACCCTTTGAATTAGTCATGTTACCTGTGTGACATGTTACCAAGGTGTTTATAAGTTGAAACAATATTTTCTCTGGCATTAAAGAAGTCTGTAAAATGTATAGGCCCTAGCTGAGGTGGATTTATTTTGAACTGACCAAAGCTTTAACTTCAGGGCTCCTCACTTCCATAGGCCCCTTCCAAGGTCTTGAGAGGAGTCCTAGCAATTTTTATATTCATAATGTTGCATGTTTTTATTAGACAGGATTTCCCAAAGTAGATGAGGTTCAGGCCCCACAAGACCTTGATTGACCCTGGGTTTCAGGTAATTATAACTCAGTAAGCTTCTTGAATGAAGCCTCTAAGTTATTGATAAATACTGACTGAACAAGTTAGCAGTGTGGTAAAGTCTATTTTGAATCTGAAATCCACCTCAAAGACATGCCAAGAGCTTATTAATGAGGTACCACCTTTGGAGGTTTTTGTTTTCTTTGGCTTTAATAAGGTACCACTTTTTGAATGGTAGTAATAATCATATCTCTTTCAGATAAAATCAGGAATGAAATAGATTATGGAAAACCAGCAGTGGTTGATAATCCAAAATGTTAAGTATACTTTTCTTCTTTTCTGACTTTAAAGTGCTTCTTCTTCATTCACCTACACAGGTCCAGACTGATGGATTGTTTTTAAAAATTCTTTTAGTCACTTCACTGGTTCTAACAATACAAGCTCCATGATTTTAGAAACTGAAAGACTCTACCATGTAGAAGGGCTATATCTTATGCAAGTAGAGTACATTGACATGCTGGCTTGTCTGTGGTACCTCAGTGTTGTGCTAAGAACATAAGCACTAAGAGAGAATAAGGAAATTCTAAGCCTTATCCCTATTGAATTATTTACCTCACTGTTGAGAATACCAATGAGGCAGGTGTGGCCATACTATGAAGGCAAATTGAGCTGCAGTCACAGAGACACCCTAATGCTTCCCCAGTCATCCAGCATTGGTTTCCTTTAGATAGCCGTGTGCACACACAAGTTTATACACTTCAGGGTATTGTCATCACTTTTTGGTATGTACTGGAAATCCTGGCAGCTTCTTGTTCAGATTCAGAAAGGCATAAACATTAAGGGTGAAAATAATAACTCAGTCTGTCCTTTGGGAGGACTCAGGGTGGCTGTTTTATTATTTTCTATTAGTAATAGTTCAAAAGGTTTGAGACAGTCATACCCAGCAACCACTATACTTTCCTTCTCCCAACTGCATCTTATTCTTCCCATGCATGTTATTAACGATACGTATCTTCTTTCTCTCGGAACCATAGCAGTTCCTCCTCTGCCCCATAATATTTCTTTAATACCTACCTCTATTAGGTGCTTACTGTGTTCCAGGCACTATACTAAGGACTTTTATGTATTGTACAAGCAAGATAGTGTGACCAAAACTCTTAGATAGTGCCTGCCACATGGAAAATACTCAATACATGCTCCCTCACACTGTATCTCATTTTCGTTTTTCCAACAGCTCTTGTGATGTAGATATTGTTATCCCCACTTTGGGGACAAGGAAATTGAAACACAGAGACATTGGGTAACTTGCCTAGGTTCACATTGTTGATAAGTGGCAAAACCACTTACAAGATTTGCAAGTAATACAGCTCCGCTTTCCCTTGTACTAGGAGCTAAATGATGACTATTTGGCTTTTGGTGCATTGTCTCTTGGAGTTGGTTTCTAACTGGAATAAGAGCTTTAGAGCAGAGAACTCCTTTTCCCTAAGACAATCCCATGCTTCTGGAGCTCCTGGCCATGCCACCTATGGGTATCCCCAGGCTTTCTGCTCACTGCCCCAGGGCAAATGTAACACCATTACTACTAGGCACCTACTCTATGCTCAGCCTTATGCAAGATGCTTTGCATATGGTCTTTCATTTAATCCTCAAATCGCCTTATGAGGTAAATGGTACTAAGACTCAGAGATGTTTGTTATTCAAGTCACTTCACCAGGAAGTGACAGCCAGAATTCAAGCCTAGGTCTGCCTGCTTCCAAGGGCGCTTGCTTCTTCTGCTGTTCCTCACTGCCAGGAACTCTTCTTTAAAACTATTCTCAGAACTTTGATTAAGATATAGGCTTACCATTACAGATTCTTTACATTTGGCCCCTCCCCTACCCCTGAGAAAGAATTTATGTGATAAAGTTAGTTAGAAGTCTTGTATTGAGGAGCTTCACGTGGGGAGTCACATTCTCGTGGCTCATGGACATATGTAGATGAATAAAGGAAAGGGGTTATCCATCCCCAAGTACTTCAAACATACTGGAACAGGGTCTAGGTCACTCTACTTATTTCTTCGACTGTCTTCCTTCCAGGAGCCAGTTTTCCCTGCCTGTCTTGGGATTCTAGGATAGATAGTTTGGAGTTTGTCCTATTTTAAATTTATTTTCACTGCCTACTTTGGATAGTTTTTCAGCTAAAGCTGTTAGGATTTCAGTACATTCAGGACAGTGAAGACATGCTTCAGTCCTCAATTCTTCTGTCTCCTTAGTTAATAGAAAGGAAACATAGTCCATCTATCTGGACCCGTATAGAAGAATTTGGAGAAAAAAATAAAAACAGGTAAGACGTGTTCCCTTATTTTGTGAGCTACCTTTAATCCGTCCCATTGTTCTACAGCAAAAAGCTTTTGCAAAAATGCAAGAGTTTTCCTCTTCAAATAAGGTATAGTTTTCAAAAAAATCATTTAGAATAATATCTCTTCAACTTTGATGACAAGACAGCCTTTAAAGCTAATAAAAACTGTTGTTTTATTTTACTTCCATAAAGATAACCCTGTGAATGTCAAAAAGCCAGTGGACTAGGGGTCAGCACATCTTTTATCTGCAAAATGAAGGAATTGAACCGAAAGGAAAATGATCTCTAGTGTGATGTCCTCAGTGAATCTAAACCACTCGTATTGTGGTTTGTAGAAAAGCAGTTGCTATGGAGTACTCCACCTGTAAACTTTTGGGTCAGTTCTCATTCTGTCCTTCCTCCAGGCACAGCCTTCATGAGGAAAAGATAGCGCTAAAGACAGGAGGAGGAACAAGGATAATTTAGAGTGGCCCCATATTTTGGTTTCACTAGTGATAAATGCAGGATGTTAACCTCAGTAGGACAAGGGCTGACTGGTTAAGAGGAAACACTGAGCTGATGGGTACAAGACCATGGGTGAACACTCAGGAAAGAGTGGACGGTTAGAGAACTGAGATAATTTGGGGGAAGGATAACAAACTGTTAAAACAAATAGTTTTGGCTACATAATGGTTTATAGTCATTGTTTTAAAACGCACGGAGGGAAGGATGCAGAGGTGGAGGAGCTCACAAGCACATAGCCCATCAGTGAGCTTATAGATTTTAATGCCAATTGTTTTTTAAAAGCAAAGGATAGGGCAGCCCCGGTGTCTCAGGGGTTTAGCGCTGCCTTCAGCCCAGGGCGTGATCCTGGAGACCCGTGATTGAGTCCCACATCGGGCTCCCTGCATGAAGCCTGCTTCTCCCTCTGCCTCTGTCTCTGCCTCTCTCTCTCTCTCTGTGTGTGTCTCTCATGAATAAATAAATAAAATATTTTTAAAAATAAAATAAAAATAAAAGCAAAGGACATTCAACATCTCAAAGTAGAGGAACTGTGCTTAACCAGACATGTGACACTCATATTCTTCCTCTTCATTATCTTGCTGAATAATAACTAGCATTACAAATCCAATACATTAATGGTACTGAAAAAAATCTAGAAGAATGGGAATAGGAAGAATAGGGGAGTTTCCAAGGCAAGAACAAAAATGTATGGCTCCCCCCACCAAAAAGTCTGTCTCCCAACCTCACTACCACTGGCTCCCTCTGACCTCAGTTGTAGAAGAGTCCAAGTCTTTTCTTTTCTCCACCTACCAACATATTTGGTGTTCTACCACCCAGTGCTCTATTTTTTTTTTAAATTTTTCTTAAATTTTTATTTATTTATGATAGTCACAGAGAGAGAGAGAGAGAGAGAGAGAGAGAGAGAGGCAGAGACACAGGCAGAGGGAGAAGCAGGCTCCATGCACCGGGAGCCCGATGTGGGATTCGATCCCGGATCTCCATGATCACGCCCTGGGCCAAAGGCAGGCACTAAACCGCTGCTCCACCCAGGGATCCCCAGTTCTTTATTTTTAATTGAGATATAATCCACATAATAGACTATGCAACATTGTAAAGTATACAGTCCAGTGGTATACTTCGATAGACAACAGCCACCCTAATTCCAGGACAGTTTCATCACCCTCCAAAATAAATACCGTACCCATCAGCTGTGACCACCCCCTTCTTCCCTCCTCCCAGGCAACAACTAATTCCCCTTCTGTATCCTAGATTTGCCTCTTCTGGACATTTCATACAAATGAGTGTCTAGCTTCTTTCACATAACTGTTAGCTTCAAAGTTTTTCCATGTTGTAGCATATATACCAGCACTTCATTCTTTTTGAAGGCTGTATAATATTCCCTTACATAGACACATCACCTTTTGTTCATCTGTTCCTCAGTTATTGGACTTTTCAGTTGTTTCCACTTCTATTATTAATAATGCTGCTATGAGTATTCACATACATGGTTTTGTGTGGACATATGATTTTAATTCTCTTGGGTACATACCTAGGAGTGGAATTGCTGAGTCACGTAGTAACTCTATGTCTAACCCTTTTGAGGAACTGCCAAACTGTGTTCCACATGTAACTATGCCATTTTATGTTCTCACCAATGTATGAAGATTCCACTTTCCCCATAATCTTGCTACCGCTTATCATTCTCCATCTGATTATAGCCATCTTAGTGAGTATAAAGTAGTATCTTATTATAGCTTTGATTTGTATTTCCCTAATGACTTAAGACATTGAACATCTTTTCATGTGCTTATTGGCCATTTGTGTATTTTCTTTGGAGAAATGTCTCTCTGAATCCTTTGCCCATTTAAAAGTTCAATTATTAGTCTTTTTATTGAGTTGTAAGAGTTCTTTATGTGTTCTGGATATTCTGGATACTAGACTTTTATCAGACATATGATTTGCAAATATTTTCTCCCATTCTGTGAGTGGTCTTTTACTTTCTTGATAATGTCCTTTGAAGCACAAAAATCTGTTTAATTTTTTATAAAGTCCAATTTGTCTATTTTTCCTTTTATTATTTGTGCTTTTGGTGGCATGTCTAAGAAACTCTTGCCTAATCCAAGGTCATAAAGATTTCTAAGAGTTTTTATAGCTTGAGCACTTCCATTTAGGTTAATCCATTTTGAGTTAATTTTTATATATAGAATGAAGTGTAGGAATCCTTATTTTGTATATGAATATATAGTTGTCCCAGCTCCATTCGAAAAGACTAGTCTTCCCACTTTGAATTGCTTTGGCACTCTTGTTGAAAATCAGTCAACTATAAATGTGAGGATTTATTCCTGGACTGTCAGTTCTGTTTCATTGGTTTATATGTCTATCCTTTTTTTTAAAATCTTCAGCCTCAGTTTATTCACTTTTAATTTACAGAACATCAGAGATTTACATTGTTTTCCAGTGTTAGCATTTTTATTTTTATTTTTTTTAATAATAAATTTACTTTTTATTGGTGTTCAATTTGCCAACATACAGAATAACACCCAGTGCTCATCCCGTCAAGTGCTCCACTCAGTGCCCATCACCCATTCACCCCCACCCCCCGCCCTCCTCCCCTTCCACCACCCCTAGTTTGTTTCCCAGAGTTAGGAGTCTTCATGTTCTGTCTCCCTTTCTGATATTTCCTACCCATTTCTTCTCCCTTCCCTTCTATTCCCTTTCACTATTATTTATATTCCCCAAATGAATGACACCATATAATGTTTGTCCTTCTCTGATTATATATGTCTATCCTTATGCCAGTGCCACACTACGATTACTGTAGCTTTGAATTGGGTTTTGAAAGCAGAGCATGTGAATCTTCCCACTTTTTTGTTCTTTATCTAGATTTTTCTTGGCTATTCTGGGTCCCTTGAATTGATATAAGAATTTTAGAATTAGCCTGGAAACAAGTCAGCTGTGATCTTGATAAGGGTTGTGCTGAAGCCATAGTTCAATTTGGGGCATAGTGCCATTTTAACAATATTTTCTTCTGGTCCATGACCATGGCATTTTTTCCATTTATTTCAATCTTCTTTAATTTCAACAATGTTTTGTAGCTTTCAGTGTATGGATCTTATACTTTTTGGTTACATTTTTTCCTAAGTATTTTATTCTTTTTAATATTGTTATACATGGAAATTTTTTCTTAATATCATTTTGGATTACTCATTGCTAATACATAGAAATACATCTAACTTTTATATATTGATCTTGTTTCCTGCAACCTTGCTGAACCCATTTGTTAGTGCTAAGGTTTTTTTCTACATTCCTAGGAATATGTCTTGTGGTCTTCTAGTTTCTCAGGAATATGTTGGAGCATTTCAAACTCTCTCTGGATATCTCATTTCTCAGCTTTTTCTTTTAAACTTTTAGATTAGGGTTTTTGTTGTTGTTGTTGTTGTTGTTTTTTGTTTTTTTGTTTTTTTTTGTCCCAACTGTTATCCATTGCCTTACACAGCTGCCAGTTTAAAACATTTACCTGTAAGTGTTTTTAAAAATGCTCCTGGGGATATCTAGGTGACTAAGCGGTTGGGTGTCTGCCTTCCTCTCTAGGCATGATCCTGGAGTTCTGGGATCCAGTCTCACATCCAGCTCCCCATAGGGAGCCCACTTCTCCCTCTGCCTATGTCTCTGCCTCTCTCTGTCTCCCTTTGCCTGTGTCTCTGCCTCTCTCTCTCTGTCTGTGTGTCTTTCTCATGAATAAATAAATAAATAAATAATGATATTTTTAAAATGCCCCTTGAGAAGAAGAGGCTTCTAGCATTGTGCAGTTCTCAGTGAGGTCAAGGACAAGGTTCTCAATTGAGGTCTTCCAGGAAACTCACTAGACAGGTAAAACAATGACAGTTCTTTGGGAAGGAGGCTTTAAGGAACTCCAGCTCCATTTTGCTCCCCTGGGATGTGGGCTATTTTTCAAGGCTACCATCAGGATACAGAGCAGAGGTCTAGAACTAGTTAAAACAACAGATCTCACTGTTCTTATAGAAATTAATACATTTTCCCTTAATAAATGCTCTCTGGGTTGCTGTAGACCCATTGGTTAAATTTTCCAAAATGATTAAAACATTGATTCTATGTTTGCCAGTGTTTGTCATTGTCGTTGCTTTTATGGAGGGATGAAGTTTCAAATGTCCTCACTTTCCCGTTTTCACTGATTCACCTATAACATGGTTTAAAATACCTAAAGTCTCAATGACCATCAGCTAATTAAATACTTCATCATGGGAGTCGATTAGAGAAAAGGAATAAAAATAGAAAATGTAATTCTCAGAGGAGCTCTCCCAGGTGGAGAGATGAAGTTCAACATGAATACAGTTTCTATATTTAGCGCTCTCAAAGTTTATGGTAACAGCTGTTTTATAAACCCCCTTTTCTTCATGTGAGTTACACACAGGCTTTGGAGTCAGAACTCAGTTCAAATTCCAGCTCTGCTTCTGACTGGCTTGACAAACTCGGACAAATTACGTAACCTCTCTGTACCTCAGTTTCCTCATTTGTAAAATGAGGTGATGATAGTATCTATCACATAAGGTTATTATAAGGATTAAATGTGAAATGCTGATCACAGATGCCTTACAGCCCAATAATAGTATTGGTTATGAAGATTATCTATCTAATACTTGGTAAAAGTATAGTTAATGATTCTTGAGTAGAGTCAACCTCAAGGCAGATTGTCTTTTCTTTTCTTCCTATTTCTTTTACCTTTTTTCATTTTAAAGAGTTGGGAAGAAGGTCTGTTCAGCATTTTGGAATAAAAGCTTGTGTCAAAAAGATGACAAGATGTCCTTTATTCAACAAACATTAAATAGTCAATAACAAGCACTATACTATGTCAGGCACAGGGACAACATGACAATAAAGTATGGTCCCTGCCCTCCAGGAGCCGAGAATCCAGGAGATTGATAAGGAAACAGGTGATACATGCCATGACAAAGGCTGTAATGCAAGAATACACACAGGCTATGTGGTGGGAATATAGCTTTCACCGGCTGCTCATAGATTTAGCCCTTCTTGTTTGGCTCCAAAACTGAAGAATTGGTTATCATTTTGTCTTTAACTGGGTGGTTTAAACTGTAGGATTTTTAAACTTTCTAGAGATAAAAGAAAAGCACTTTGAATTATGGAGGACACTAGAAATAGTATTTCCTACAGAAATTACTTCCTACTGGTATAGTCACTTCTGAGGTTTTCAACCTGAAATGTTCTTTGGCATATTTTTTCTTTGCCATCCACTTAAAAAATTTTTTTCTCTTTCTCTTCCTGCTTTATCATTCAGAGACCTGGGTAGTGCCCAAAGGAAGAATGTTTTACAGATTCTAAGGGTGATTTTATAGGCAAAGGCAGAAAATGATTGCTTTTAAACTTCAAGTTCCATACCAAAAAAAAGAACATAAATTTTCATCTAGTTACTTAAAATGCAGATAATTTTAATTCCATTGCTTTTTTCAGAATTCTCAGTCATAACCCTCTGACAACTGTTGAAGATTCATATCTTTTTAAATTGCCAGCATTAAAATATTTGTAAGTATTACAACAATCTCATGGCTCATGAGATGATTTCTGCTCTTTTTTACTTTTGTCAAAGATTAAATCTTTTGCATTTTGAATAAAAAGTCATAATTTAAATTTTAGCTGGGTTATTGTAATAAGAATTATTGGCAAAGAAAGAATGTATATGGACAAGACAGCCTGTAGTAGAAGAGAGCAGTATTGAAGAACACATAGAGATATGGAACATGCAGGTGTATAGCGAAATATTTACCACATATGTAGAAATATCATTTATCTCAAAAAGCAAACTGGAATAAGGTATACCTTATTTAAAACAAAAGACTAATCAAGAAAGGTGGATGCAACTGAGAATGAGTAGAAAAAGGGTAAAAAGAGATTGTACTGTTTAGCACCAAGGTGATTATGTTCGTGATGCACATAAATTTTAATTTCTTCAATAAGAATGCTCTGAAATTATCTTCCATAGCAAGTAAACTCTTGAGCTAGCTTGACAGAGAAGCCAGAATTTAAATAATCACATACTATTAAGTACCTTTTTGTACTTGGTGTGAAATTTTAGTCTTTGGTATCATGCATGTTTGGGCGTTCTCTTTCAGAGACATGGGAACAACACAGGTGTCACTTTCAACAATTGAGAGCATTCTCATGATGACCCTTGAATTGGAAAAACTGTAAGTTGATTTTTCTTATGTTTATTATCACTTCGTTGTGTATTTAGGTTTGTTTTATTTATAAGTCAGCTTTATTGAGGCATAATTTTCAGTTAATATGTACTCTTTTTAAGTATGCAGTTTTTAATGAGCTTTGGTAAATATATAGTTGTGTAACCACCACCATGTTTGAGATACAGAACATTTCTGTTTGTAGTTAATCCCCTGTTGTCACTATCAGCCCCTGACAGCCATCAACCTCATTTTTGTCCCTATAGTATTTTTTCCACCATGTCTTTTTTTTTTAAGATTTTATTTATTTATTCATGAGAGACAAAGAGAGAGAGAGAGAGAGGTCAGAGGGAGAAACAGGCTCCATACAAGGATTCTGAGCTGGGACTTGATCGCGGGACTCCGGGATCACTCCCTGAGTCAAAGGCAGACGCTCAACTGCTGAGCCACCCAGGCGCCCCTCTACCGTGTCTTATGAATGAAATCATACAGTATGCAGTCTTGTGTGATTGGCTCCTTTGACTCAGCATAATCCTTTTGAGATTCATCCATGTGATTGCATCAACCCGTAATTCACTCCTTTTTATTACTGAGTAGTGTTACAGTTGTGTGGATATATCAGTTTGTTTATGCATTCATCACTTAATGGACATTTGAGTTGTTCTGATTTTCCTTTTGGCTATGATGAATAAAGCTGCTAAAAGCAGTCACGTGCAGGCCTTTGTGTGAGCATATGCTTTCATTCTGGGGGAGGTGAAATACTTAATGGTAGGATTACTACATCATGTGCTAAGTGTATATTTAACTTTTTAAGAAAATGCTTCCTAGGGGTGCCTGGGGGGTTAGTCAGTTAAGTGTCCAACTGTTGATTGTTGATTTTGGCTTAGGTCATAATCTCAGGGTTGTGAGATCAAGCCCCCAGTGGGGCTCCATGCTGAACGTGGAGCATGCTTAAGATTCTTTCTCTCCCTTTCTCTCTGCCCCTCCTCCCCACCCCACTCATACACATGTGCTTGCTGTCTCTCTCTCAAAAAAAACAAAAACAAAAACAAAAAACCTGCTTACCTCTTTTCTAAAGTGAATGTAGGGCAGCCCCCGTGGCTCAGCAGTTTAGCGCCACCTTCCGACCAGGGCGTGATCCTGGAGACCCAGGATCTAGTCCCATGTCGGGTTCCCTGCATGGAGCCAGCTTCTCCCTCTACCTGTTTCTCTGCCTCTCTCTCCCTCCCTCAGTGTCTCTCATAATAAATGAATAAAAGCTTTAAAAAAAATAAAGTGGATGTACCATTTTGCATTCCAAGCGGCAGTGTATGACATCTTTATATTTCAGTTAAAAAAATTTTTCAAACTTTGTATCTTTTTTTAAAATTTTATTTATGATAGTCACAGAGAGAGAGAGAGAGAGAGAGAGAGAGAGAGAGGCAGAGACATAGGCAGAGGGAGAAGCAGGCTCCATGCACCGGGAGCCCGACGTGGGATTCGATCCCGGGTCTCCAGGATCGCGCCCTGGGCCAAAGGCAGGCGCTAAACCGCTGCGCCACCCAGGGATCCCCTGTTTCTTCAATTTTATCTTCAAATATCTGTTCTATTTTCTTTTTGTTCTTTTCTTCTTAGATGACAGTTATGCATATTTTAGGACATATATAACTTTGTTTTGTACATCTTTTTCTCCCAAAAACTCTTTTCAACTAATTACTCATTTTTATTTAATGTTGTTCAATTTTCTCATTTCTATCCTCTGTTTGCCTTTTTGAATACTTACTCTGTTCCTTTCAAGGTCTCTTCATCCCATTATTTTTTCACACTTCTTTCCTAAGTAATTATATCCAGCGCTTTATTTCCTCCTCCCATTCTACCATCACTTCACTGTATTCTTGCATTCTTCGTGGACTTCATTCTAGAAGTAATTTCTTCGTTCATCTTTTTTTTCATTGAAGCCATTCCTTATTTATCTCCTTTAACAATCTAAATATATTTTACTTTAAACTCCCAAGAAATTGATTGTTTGGAGTAAATTCCTACTCTGATTGTCATTTTGGTTGGTTTCTCTTGGATAATTAAACTCGTTTCTCAAAAAAAAAAAAAAAAACTCGTTTCTCTGGAATTCTGAGCTATTTTGAGGTTTATTTTCCCTGCCTCTTTCTCTTGCCCAGTGTTCAACCCAATCACTAGTCAGGTAGTTTTATGTTTATCTCCATCTAAATCCTGATCCTTCAATCCAGAATGAGGTCTGATAATGGCATGTTAGGATTCCTTTTCCAAGTAGACATAGGGGATACCCCTGATGCTGTCACAAAGCTCACAAGCAGCTTGGTTCTATTCTAGTTATGAGAACCTATCTTCCTTCAAATCCTGAAGTTTTCTGAAAGTCACAGCCCAACACAGTAACCAGAAACTTTTCTTCCATCAGCCTTCTTTCATGAGGAGGTCCCTTACCATAGCCTTTGAATTCATGAGGTAATGAGGTATTTGCACTCCTGAATCAAATGAGCACTTAAAGTACTCCTTATCTCATGGGAACCTAATAACCCTCCTTTGGGGCGGGGGGTTTATTTGTTTTTTGGTTTTGTTTCTAAAGATTTATTTATTTATTTTAGAAAAAAAGAGAGAGCACAAGTGTGAGGGGCAGAGGGAAAGGAAGAGAGATCTCAGCACAAACTTGATGTAGGGCTGGATCTTATGACCCTGCGATCCTGAACTGAGCTGAAACCTGAGTTGGATGCTTAACTGACTACCCCAGATAGTCTCCCCTGTCCTTTTGGGTTTTTTTTGTTTTTGTTTTTGTTTTCCTTTTGGTTTTTTTAAACTCATAATGAGGAAGGGCCACTGACTTCAGTTTCACTTACTATTTTGCTTTTCTGTTCTATATCTGATCAACAGAGATGTTTATCTGTTTCTCACTTTACCTATGTCTTTTGGTGTTTTAATATTTTATTGAACACTGCTAAGTAGTAGAGTGTTTCATATCATAAACTTGTGAAGTCACTGTGATAGAAACCCCTGGCATTTAAAATATGAATTATTTGGGGGATCCCTGGGTGGCGCAGCAGTTTAGCGCCTGACCTTAACCCAGGGTGTGATCCTGCAATCCTGGGATCGAGTCCCACCTCAGGCTCCCTACATGGAGCCTGCTTCTCCCTCTGCCAGTGTCTCTGCCTCTCTCTCTCTCTGTGTCTCTCATGAATAAATAAAATCTTTAAATAAATAAATAAATAAATAAATAAATAAATAAATAAATAAGAATTATTTTTTAAATTTTTTGGACAACTGAAAGAGCATTTGGAAAAGAAATAATTTGGATCCCTACCTATATCTCTCATGAAAATAAATACTTGATGAATTAAAGATATAAATTTTAAAATGAAGCCACTAAGTATTACAAAGATTTTTTTACAAAGGACACAAAAAGTGGTAAACATAAAGGAAAAAAATGGATAAACCTGACATTAAATTAAAAATTATTGCTCGAGGGATGCCTGGGTGGCTCAGTGGCTGAGCGTCTGCCTTTGGCTCAGGGTGTGATTCTGGGGTCCCAGGATCGAGTTTCATATGGGGCTGTCCGCTTCTCTCCCTCAGCCTGTGTCTCTGCTTCTCTCTCTGTGTCTCTCATGAATAAATAAAATCTTTAAAAAAATAAAAACTATTGCTCAACAAAGACTCCATTAAGAGTAAAATGCAAGCTACAGATTAGGAGAAAATATTTGCAATATGCATATCCAATAATAGACTCCTAACCATATACATATATATATTTAAATTACAGATCAGTAAGATAAAAAAATTCAATTTTAAAAAACAAGCAAGAGACTGGAACAGGCACTTCACAAAACAGGATATCCAAGAATCTAAGAAACATATGTAAAGGTGCTAAATAACACTAGTCAACAGAGAAATGCAAACAAAAATCACAATGAGAAGTCATCATCTACTCACCTGAAAGTTGGTAAGGATGTGGAGAAACTGGAACCCTAAAACACTGCTGCTGGGGGTGTAAGTAAACCCACATTAGAAGACAGTATCCACCAAAACTCAATATATCAAAAGTCAAACAGATTAAGTCACAGCCCCTTTCAAAGTCATATAAAAAGGAAGTGGAGGAAATGAGTTCTATCTGATGTCAGCCTTTGTTCTTTACTGCTACCCTGCTCTTACAGCATAACCCACATCTTCAACAAACACACCAATGCCTTAAATAAACTTTCTTTCTTTTTTTGGTTCAATGCTATTTGACTTTGTTTAAAATGGAAACCCTTATCATAGCCTGGCCCTTGGTTGATTGTCAGAGTTTACTAAACATCTTAATGGAAGTCTAGAACTGAAATACTCGATCAGGATCAGGAATAGCAACAAATAAACCTTAGAAGCTGTTATTTTCTGATTTCAAGTGCAGTAAAATCCCTCCCAATATACATCGGAGTTATTGTTTTAAACCAGTTTGCTTTGCTATAATTTCTCTGGATTGTATCCTTATTGTTCAGAACATCCTCACTTCCTGCCCAAAATCAAAATTCAAAGCCATGGTCTTGTCTAGTATTTAGTTTCTGGTGTCTTGGGTCTATTATCTTAGAGTCCTATGTAGTCTCATGTTTGTGGGTCTACTAAACCTGATGTTTTATTACTCATCTGAAATCAGTTACCTGAAATTCATCCCAGGTTTTTTCTTCTAGAAAATGTTTTTACTCCTGTTGCTTACTAGGATCTAGTAGATCTGCAACATTAGACTAAAATTTGTAATCCCTGCAGTCAAAATTGTTTAAAGCTTTTCCAAATGTTTGTCTTTTGGACAATGTTAAACTGCTTTCAATGCCAGTGCATGAGTGTCTAATCATACAGAAGCACCAAACCTG
Source organism: Canis aureus (assembly GCF_053574225.1). Classification (NCBI taxonomy): domain Eukaryota; kingdom Metazoa; phylum Chordata; class Mammalia; order Carnivora; family Canidae; genus Canis; species Canis aureus. Next base: position 222,120 of record NW_027554447.1, on the reverse strand, counting down.
GACATCTAAATTTTCTTGTGATAATTAATATTGCCACACTGATCTGTTAATGTGTCTTACTACTATCATATTGGAACCTAAAAGGCATACATGAAATACTCCATTAAAAAGCAGCAGCTTAGAAACCTCAGAAGTTCAATTTGTACTGTTTTTTGTAATAGTAATATTCACTCTAGGCTGCATTCCCTCAACTAATTAGGAATCTTTTAAAAAACATTTTAGGAATCCTTTTTAAAACATTGAAAACTTTTAGACAGTACCTAAAAGAGAGAATGAAGACTCAAATTTCAATAAAAAGCCTGAATATTTCAAACAGTTTGCTGGAACAAAGTGAAACAAGGAAATCTCCCCAGATGTCAACCTTTTTCTCTGGAGATCAAGAGGCTTGAGCATGGACACGAGCAAGGAAGAGTATACTTCTGAGCTATGAATCTGCAGGAGAGCATTTTCTTGATTGATTAAAGAAGGAAAAAAAAAAAAGCTGAGAATTAAAGCCATCTGGCCAAATGAGAGAACAGGTTTGTAATGACTTTTTCCTCCTCAAGTCATTTTATGACAATTCTGCACATGTGGGAAAGTATAGGCTTCTTTACCACAATTTTCATTTCAGATTCAGACTCTGAGACTGTGAAGAGCTCTTCAATATGAACAACAGCAATGAAGACTAAACATTTTACAGAGAAGTTAATGTTGATTCAAATAAGTCACAAATAATTTCAAATATTTAATAATATGCATATTTTTACATATGCGTATTACGATGGATTGCTTTTCATCAAAGTTTTGTTCATATTGTGCTATATGCCCCACTGCTCATATTCATTTTAAGAAACCATGGCCCCATTTCCTTTGCTCTTTTTTGTAGTTGTCTCAGTTTGCTCAGGCCACTATAACAAAATGCCATAAATAGGGTAACTTATAAACAACAGAAATTTATTTCTAAAAATTCTGAAAGCTGGGAAGTCCAAGATGAAAGCACCGGAAGATACAGTGTCTGGGTGACAGCCCACTTCCTGACTGACAGGCAGCAATCTTTTTATTGTGTTCTCACAGGGCAGAAGGGGTGAAGGATCTCTCTGGGATCTCATTTTTAAAAGCACTAATTCCATTCCAGAGCCCTCATGACCTAATCACATCTCAAAAGTTCTACTTCCATACAGCATCACACTTGAGATTAGGTTTCAAAATACAAATCTTGGGACGATACAAACCTTTGGTCTATGGCAGTTTTTTAAAAATTACCCTTATGCTCAAGTTTCTTGCATTTTCCTAAGTTTCTAAGACTGCTCTGCCTCAACTGAGGGTTCTCCTTTTGTCTCCAAACCCGGGTGTTAAACAGTTCTCAACAATAAAGTTTTGAGTGAAAGGCTGTGGGATGGGACCAGCCAGAAGAGACTGAGTGAAGGCAGTGGATATTAGGTTCTGAGGTAGGACTATAATAGCCAGGGATATCCCAGAACCTACCTGTCTCTACATTCAGCCACTCTGGAGAAAAAACTTCCAATGGACCATTACCAGTTTTGCCTTCACTCATTCTTACAAAATAACAGATAACAGATCTGTTTTCTTCTAAGAAGAAGAAAGATATTTTTTTTAGAAGTAGCACTTGTCCCACAACTATATAGTCAACTAATCTTTAACAAAGCAAAAAAGGATATTCAGTGGAAAAAATACAATCTCTTCAACAAGTGGTGTTAGGAAAACTAGATAGTAACATGCAGAAGAATGAAACTGGACCACTTTCTACGCCACACACAAAAATAAATTCAAAATGGATGAAAGACCTAAGTATGAGACAGAAAACCATCAAAATACCAGAGAAGAACACAGGCAGCAACATTTAACCTTGGCCATAGCAACTTCCTACTAGACACATCACAGACACAAGGGAAACAAAAGCAAAAATGAACTGTTGGGACTTCATCGAGATTAAAAGCCTCTGCACAGTGAAGGAAACAATCAACAAAACTAAAAGGCAGCCTACAGAATGGAAGAGGATATTTTCAAATTACTTATCTGATAAAGGGTTAGTATCTAAAATTTATAAAGAAATTATCAAACTCAACAGTTAAAAACTAATCCAGTTAAGAAATGGGCAGAAGACATGAATATTTATCCAAGGAAGACATCCAGATGCCTAACAGACACGTGAAAAGATGCTCAACATTACTCTTCATTAGGGAAATACAAATCAAAACCACAATGAGATATCACCTCACACTTGTCAGAATGGCTAAAATTACCAACAGAAGAAAAAACAGGTTTTGTGTTTGTGAGAATGTGGAGAAAGGGGAACTGTCTTGCACTGCTGGTGGGAATGCAAACTGGTGCAGCTACTCTGGAAAACAGTATGCAGGTTCCTCAAGAAGTTAACAATATAACTACCCTATGATCTAACAATTGCACTACTAGGTATTTACACAATGGATACAAAAATACAGATTCAAAGAGAACATGTCCCTGATGTTTCTAGCAGCATGTCAACAATAGCCAAACTATGGATAGAACTGAAATGTCCACCAACTGATGAGTGGATAAAGGAGATATGGAGTATTACAGAGTATTACTTGGCCAGCAAAAAGAATGAAATCTTGCCATTTGCGACAATGTGGATGGAGCTAGACTGTATTATGCTAAGCAAAATTAAGTCAGAGAAACACAAATACCTTATTATTTCACTCATATGTGGAATTTAAGAAACGAAACAGATATATCTATAGGAGGGGGGAAAATAAAAAAGAGAGAGGGAAACAAACCATAAGAGACTCTTAGTGACAAAGAACAAACAGCTGATAGAGGGAGGTGGGTGGGGGATGGGCTGGATGGGTGATGAGCATTAAGGAAGGTACCTGCTATGGTAAGCTCTGAGTGTTGACTGTAAATGCTGAACCACTGAATTGTATTCCTGAAACCAATATTGCACTGTATTTTAACTAACTAGAAGTTAAATAAAAATTTGAGAATAAAAATGAATAAATCAGACAAGATAAAAAGAAAAAAGAAAAGAAAAAGAAGATACAGCAGCACCACTTGTGCTGAATGTTATTCCCATTGTTCTCTTGATCCTCATCACAGTCAAAATTCATTTTCTGACCTCCTGTCAGGTCATTTCCTGCAGTCTTCTCATACCTCCCTGAAATTCTCTTTGCCCCAAATGGTCATTAGATCACCTCTTTTTTATAAACAAGCAAAACAGTGAATTTCTGACATTCATTGAATTCATTTTGGCATTCACAGTATTCGCTAAATTATCAAAAATACAAAACACCAGTTTCCACCTCTGACATACTAAATTAGAATCCGTGGAAGGGACACATGAATCTTTACTATTTTTTTTTTAAAGATTTCATTTACTCATGAGAGAGACACACACGGGGGGCGGGGCGGACAGGGACACAGGCAGAGGCAGAAGCAGGCTCCATGCAGGGACGCAGGGAGCCCGACGCAGGACTCGATCCCGGGTCTCCAGTATCAGGCCCTGGGCCAAAGGCGGCACTAAACTGCTGAGCCACCCGGGCTGCCCCGAATCTTTACTACTAATAGGAATCTCAAGTGGTATTTTCATTAGGTAACTTTAGGATACACTTCAGAAAGTCATAGGACTCCTGATTATATACAAGGCAACCATATAGTTTATCATCCAAATAGGACACTTTGGAAAAGTGAAAGCAGAGATATTAATTTGTTGGCCCAAATGGCAAAAATTGGCACAATTCTGGGCAAATCAGGACATACAGGCATCGTATGATCATGTTCATCTCCACCCAAGTTGGAGATCCTTTTATGGAGATATAGTTTACATACCATGCAATTTATCCTTTTAAAATGTCCATTTTTTTTAGCACATTCAAAAAGCTTTGCAATCATCATAATGATTTTTTTTTAAGATTTTATTTATTTATTCATGAGAGAGAGAGAGAGAGAGGCAGAGGGAGAAGCAGGCTCCATGCACCGGGAGCCCGATGCGGGATACGATCCCGGGTCTCCGGGATCGCGCCCTGGGCCAAAGGCAGGCGCTAAACCGCTGCGCCACCCAGGGATCCCCATAATGAATTTTAATACATTTTCATCATCCTCAAAAGAAACCCTCTATTTGTTAGCAGTCACCCTCCTCTCCCCATGTCCCTTTTATGGAGATAATCCTTTTATGGAGATATAGTTTACATACCATGCAATTTATCCATTTAAAATGTCCATTTTTTTTAGCACATTCAAAAAGTTTTGCAATCATCATAATGAATTTTAATACATTTTCATCATCCTCAAAAGAAACCCTCTATTTGTTAGCAGTCACCCTCCTCTCCCCATGCCCCTTCCCAGCCTAAGCAACTACTCATGTGTTTTTTGTCTCTGTAGATCTGCCTATTCCTGAAATTTCTTATAAATGGATTCATACAATATTTGGTCTTTTATGATTCGCTTCTTTCACCTAGCATAATGTTTGCAAGGTTAATGTTGTAACATGTATCAGTACTCCATTCCTTTTTATTGCCGAATAACATTCCATTGTATGCTTATACCACATTATATTATCCACTCATCAGCTGATGGACATTTGTGTTGTTTCTACTTTATGGCAATTATGAATAAAGCTGATATGAAATTTGTGTGCAAGTTTTTGTGTGGGACATATATTTTCATTCCTCTTAGGTATGTACTTACACTATTCCTCCCCCCCCCCCCCCTTCTTTTTTCATCCTTATCTCGGAAGACTCTAGAAGAATTCACAAGAATTGTAGAGGAGTAAGATTTTTCAGTAAGAAAAAATGAAAGGCAGAAAATTATGTTACTCAAATGAGGTGAAATACTGATTTTGTTTTTACTTTTATTTTTTTTATTTTAAACCTATTTTGTTTTTAAAATACACTTATATCCTTTCTAGCAATGACCCAAATACTTGTTCAGAAATTGGAGTGACTGAGGAAAAAAAACACAGAAACCAATCTTAAGAATCAGCAAAAATCCCTGCTGGGCTACCAAGGGTCCTTCTTTCAGAGTTTAAAGTCATTCATCTAAGAACAGATGGACTAATACATCAAAGATAATATAACAGTTGCAAAAAGCTCCTGGGTCTTTGTTCTCTGGCCAAATATTTGCATTCTGTGTCTTGAATCAAAACTTTTAATTTCTAGTGTTAATGGTTTACTCACTGATGACTTCTTTAATTTGGACTTTTTCTTTAAAATGCATGACATAGGCAGGCTGAGCTTTCAGAAAATATGTTTAACCTTATAAAGATCTACACATAGGTGTAATGGTCTTATGTTAGGAGACGCACAGTAAAGTTAGTTGTGTTAAAGTAAAATCAATAACTACAGAAGAGAAAATTAGAAAGGAAACAGATTTTTCTTCCCTCTTTCTTTTCTTTTTTCCCTGTCACTAGGCTGTGTGAGTTTGGAACTCTAGGAATTATAACATTATAAAAATGTCCAGGTTTCCATTCTAATGGGTTCCAGGTTTTCCTGCTATGGGGATGAAACCAGCAGACTTAGTAAATCCTTATTTATTTGTCCCAAAGGCCAGGCAAAACTCTTTCTTCTCTGGTGCTGGTTTCTATTCATTCATTGCCTCTTCTCAGGTTCTTTTGCTGCCCATCATTAATCTTTCAAGCTACAGCTGGGTGGGTTCAGAACAAAACCATCAGAGGAGCTGAAAAATGAAATATTTACCTGCACCAATGGGGAAAAAAGGCCTATCAACCTTGTCTATTCAGCGCAATCACATTTTTATTTTATTTTATTCACTTTCTAGATAGAAGACAAGATACATATATACACTCACACACATATATATATATTCCCTCTCTGTGTTAATACATTTTTTTTTTTACTATCTATCTTCATTTGTAATGAGTGTAATATATAGAGCTCAGTTAGTTACCATGGAGACACTGGTCCTCTGTTTCTTATCACAGAGCCACACTATCGTCTGGTGTCAGCCAAGGAGGGATGACAAAGGCCTCCCCAAGAGCCTAGCTCTGCAATTACTGAGCAATCAAGCGCCTCTTTTAATAGAGCACATCCAGGTATACATAGCTTCTTGCTCAGCACTGTCTTCTCTTTTTCCCTTTTAAACTTACATAGCAGGATGTAGTTACCGGGTACAGATATCTCCCTCTGTTAGATGGCCTGTTTATTCAGGATCTCAGTGATATTCTTTAATTTATATAACAGAGCTCATTAGCTACCATCCTCTTTACTTTTAAATGTCTCATATTTTTTAACTTCAACAAGTATTATTTTCTTCTGAGGATATATAGTGTTCTTCCCTTTATGCGTTAATCTGTTTTTATGGTTTGTCATTAACTGATGAAATGAAGGAGTGGATAAATGAAAACCATAGTCTCTAAATTTCCTCTTAGTGCAGATTTTTCCTTAACTTCTCTAACCAATTTACTGCAGCTATCAACAAAAAATTTAAACACTTGAATGACTGGCATTCTTTCTTTATCTTCTTTCTGGTGGTGATATATATGAGAGGCTAAATGAACCAAAAGTATATAAAAGGAGAAACAAAAAGCCTAATTTTTCCTCAGGGATTTTTAATTTATTTGGAGGTTGGCATGACTTTCCAGATTTGACTTGGATGCTCAGACTCAGACATAATCTAAACTCACTTGGAAATTTGGGGTGAAATGAGGTATGAAGGTAGGCCCCAAGGCATTCTGTTGGCCTAGATCTGTAATTGTAGATAGGCTTCTTACAATAAGAGCTAAGTTTTGCCCTGTGTAGTATCTATAATGTTATAAAACATACAGTTGTCTTGATTCTCTTAAAAGGTCTAGAAATTTGCTAACATGCCCTCTTTCCAAACGAAGATGTAATGCTCAGGCGTTTAAAAGCATGATGATGGCTGGGGTGGGGAGAGATGGAAACAGTACGAAACTAAAAAGGTATATGACCTGGTCACTGCTCTGAAAAAAAAAAAAAATCTAATTGGGAAAATAAGCCTTTAAACTTATGTACAAGGTTAATAATATGAATTAGAGAGCAAAAGGTGGGGGGAGAAAAAAGATCCATTAACTCTAGAGTTAATAAGATTTATGGAAAGAGGTGAGATTTTAAAATGTTCTTTAAAGATGGAAGAAAAGGAAAAAGTATTCTAAGCAAGGAAAATAGCAGAAGCTAAAATGTGGTGGAGGGAATGGTCATGGTCTTCTCAGAGGATCATGATAATGCTACCATTACTCAAGCTATTCTTGAGATTCAAGAAAACTTCTAGAATCAGCTCAATTGATGATGTTAATTTCCTATTATACCCTTGCCCCCAAGAAGCTTTTCTTTCCTTCAGTAGAAAAGAGAGACAGACTTGAAGGGAGGGAGGAGAATGGGATGCAGGGGAAGGCAGGAGGGAGTGGGAGAGGAGAGGGCAGAAAAAGTAAGGAGAGGGAGGGAGGGAAGGGGGAGGAAGGGAGAATTCAAAATGTGTATTAAAAATGACAAAAATGAATAACAGAGGTTGCCAATTATTATTTTTTTGCAGGTAGGAGAACAAAGTGGGTTTTTGCAGGCAGAGTATGAACGGATTCTGTTATATGATCCCTATATGCCAGGAATGTCATTAATTAGATAAAAATGAGTGACTGGATACTTGCCAAATGTAGCTCAGGAGATCAAGGGCAACATACATGTTTTCACCTATGCTCTGGAATCCTTGGTATAGCTATACAGTACACATAGGTTTTGTCAGGAGTTTGACAGGAGCCTTAATTAATACTAGGTTTTTAATAGACCACTGACTCCAGGCATTTTTCTTCCCAAAAGATGGTCTCATAAATATACAGTTTCTTTCAGCTGGACACTGGAGAAAAAGATATTTGATCAGTGACATAAGCTGGTGGGAAAAGCCAACATAAAAGTTTATTGGAACTACTTGAAAAAGTTTGCAGAAAAGTTTACTGGGAGGTGACTGGAAGGAATGAAGATATTCATGATAACCTAACAGCAAGTCCTCCATAATTGTGTGTACCAAGCACTGCACTAAACACTTCATATACATGGTCTCATGATCCTCACAAACCTCTGACATAAAGAGTAGTCACCTCCACATATTATAGATGAGAAAACAGAGTTTCAAGAGAGGTTAAGTAACCTGTCCAAATTTATATATTAAATGGTATGGACCTGATGGAACACAATGACCTAAATCTATGATAATAAAGGCAGACTGCTTCAAAAGACAGAATTACTGTAATACATATTTATTCAGTATTTTCCTCTTCATTTCCTTTGATAAGCATTGTGACAAAAAGGCATATATGACTGATCTATATTTCCTCTGTAAATATTATCAAAAAGCTAATAATTGAAGAGGATATTTCTGGATACTCAGAGGAGGAAGATTGGAAACAAGGTATTCAAAGATAAATTTTTCTTAGGACACTAGGGGAAAGGAGTAAAACAGTTAAGATCATTCTGTTCTTTAAAATGGTTCATCTTGTCTCTTTAGTAAGAAGAAATCTGTGCAAAAAGAAAAACAAAACTTTGAAAGTAAAGATCTTTTACCAAGTACCTTCTCTCATTCATTTGCCATTCAGTGCCTGTAAGATTACAAGTCCCATTGAGCTTTATTTACCTCATAACCTGGCCTTCTTATCATTTCTTCAATAAGCCAAGCTTGGTCTTATCACAGGGTGTCTTTGCAATTCTTGTTCCCCAACCGGGAATTTATGGCTTACTTCTGCTCAACATCTGTGGCCTTTAGCAGTCAGATCCTCAAACTGATCTTTCCAGACTAACCTGTTTAAAATATTTCTCATTCCCTGCCCACAACCCACTCTCTTCCTCACCCTATATCTCGATAGCCTCTTTTTTCCTATTCACTGCACTTATCATTATCTGAAGTTCTTTATTAATTTTATGCATTTTTGTTATATTTAAATATAAAATGTTTTATTCATTATTATTTTTCTAGTACTTAGATGAGTAGTTGGTACATAGTACACACATGGTAGCTATTTGCAGAATGACCACTACCAGCCAATAGGAACAGGGCAATCCTAAAAGAGATACATTTGATAATGCTTCACAATTTATAAGGTGGTTACAAAAACTTCAAAGGTCAATATCCTACTAGAGGTTGATCTGCATATCAACTAGTCATATCAAAAACACTAACAAATCAGAGAATTCTGTTTGATAACAGAAATCTTATTTGCACGAAGGCCCTCAGGTCAATTTAAATTCTTGGCATAGCTGTATACTCAGTTATTCTCTAAATTCTTTTCATGGCATTGATAAGAAGGATTTTTGGTAGAAGGCTGAAAAGCAACAAAATGTGTTATTTTAATGAGTTTTAAAGACTTTATTGCCATTCCCAACATACAATAATTCTTGCTTGCATTTGCTGGAAATGTCCCTATAAACACAGGTTTTTATTTCTGCTTCTCTGACCAGTACAAGTTATGCTGCTCTGAACAGCTGGAATCAATGTTATAGGCTGAGTATCTGTGTCCCCTAAGAATTCATATGCTGAAATCTATTCCCTCAGGGTGTGATATTTGGAAGTGGGGCTTTTTCAAGATGATTGACGCTTGGGGGCAGAGCCCTCATGAATGGGATAGTGTACTTATACAAGAGACCCCAGAGAGATTCCTCACCCTTCCTACAATGTGAAGACAGAGAAGATGGCCATCTATGACCCAGGAAGCAGGCTTTCACCAAACAATAAATCTGCTGATATCTTGATCTTGGACTTCCCAACCTCCAGAATTCCAAGAAATTTCTGGTGTTTCTAAGCCACCTGGTTTATGGTATTTTGTTATAGCAGCCTGAACAAAGACACCATAGTTAACAAATGAAAAACTGCCCATCAAAGCAGGTAACTTTTTTGTTTGTCTATTTATAACCCAGAGCTATTTTGAAATTTTCTGGGTATTTGGGGAAGAATGGCATCCAGACTGAGAATGCAATCTCATACTCTTGAATGTTCACACATTTCCTTTGCTGGTTTATTAGGAATTATGAAATGCCCTTATGACTTCCATCCTATTCTGAGTTCACTGGATTGATGTTATACTGATGAATCAACAGACTGGATCTATTTCCTGCCACTCAATCTCCCACTACAGAGCTTGGCAAGAACCAACATATTTGAATTCGGTAGAAGGTACAGGTAGCAAATGGTTAATTCTAACCTGAGAAGTAACTACATTTCATAAACACTAAATTACTGGCATCCTCACTGCCAAATGATTGTTAGCTTTCATTTGCAAAATGAGGGTCTGACAACACATATCAATATAAAACCTTATGTTGGAATTGACAAAGAGATCCTAGTTCCTTCTAGTATTTCCAATGTGAGTCTTGACTTTTGCTAAACTAATGACTGAAGGTTTTTCCTACTGAGTCTTGTCTTTTCAACAAGAGACAGAGACTATGTTCATAATGACTTCCATTCAGGTTTCTGCTCTAAATTCATCATGAAGTTCTATTTCACTTTTAGGATATCATACATTGTTTCAACCCTCCTTTTCCTATGGGAAGTGAAAACTTCCTTTTCCCTGGGATATACCTGGTGGAAAAAAGCCCCACTTCCGGTATAGTCTCCAGTTACAGAAGCCCCTCCTCACTGACAGCAAATAGTAATCATTCTCTTTTTGTCTTTTTGTAGTGTTTTTATTGTAAAAATATATATCCTGTTATATATTAATTAATTGATAATTTTTAAAGATTTATGTCTTCAAGAAAAAACAAATATTGGTAATATGGAGAATATGGAGAAAAAAGGAACTAAAGCACTGTTGGGTAGGAATGTAAATAGATGCAGCCACTATGTAAAATAGTATAGAGGTTTCTAAAAAAAAATTAAAAATAGAAATACCGTATGATCCATTAATTCCATTACTGGGTATTTACCCAAAGAAACAAAAACACTAATTCAAAAAGATATATGCACCCCATAAGTTTACTGCAGAATTATTTACAATAGACAGGACATGGAAGCAACCTAAGTGTCAACTAATAGACAAGTGGATTAAAAAAAGGAGGAGTGTATATACATACATGCATGCACAAATATTACGCAGCCATAAAAAAAAGTGATCTTGCCATTTGAGACAACATGAAAGGATCAAGAGCGTATTGTACAAGTGAAATAAATCAGACAAATACAAATATCAAATGATTTCACTTAAATGTGAAATCTAAAATAAAATGAACAAATAAACAAAAAGCATAAATAGATCCATATGGACAGAGAATAAACTGATGGTTGCCAGAGGGAAGAGGAGTGAGGGGATGGGCAAAATGGGTGGAGTGGAAAACACAAGTGCCTATGTATGGAATGAACAAATCATGGTACTAAAAGGCACAGCATGGGAAATATAGTCAATATATTATAATGACATTATATGGTGACAGACGGTAGCTACGCTTGTGGTGAGCATAGCATAACACAATGGAGAAATTGAATTAGCACTATATTATCGACTTTAATTCAACAATGTTTGAAAACTGTACTCAAAAAAGTTTTTTTTAAATAATAAAATGAATTTCTCATAAAAAAAAGATGTGTGTCTATACATAGTACGTTTACCTTGGAAACATTTCTAGCAATTCCAACTTATAAACTTGCATTGTGGTTCATTTGCCTGAAAAGAGTATTTTAAGTAAAATTAAATACTAAGTTCAATGTATCATATGAAATTTTTCTAGGAAAAGTTGTGGCCCTTTATCACCAGCCCAGAGCAGATGCAAGGTGATAAGTGAAAGCTGATCCGATTAGCACATAGAGCAATATTTAGTGAACTGCACATAGGTCAACAATATGTTAAGACCCTTAATAAATCTAACAGAATATAGAAAATGGTAGTGTTAGAATGCATCTTCAAACAGCTATGCAAAGCCAATCAGGCTACTTAAATTTAATTTAAGTCCCCTACCTAGCTTTAGCAGTACCTAAAGTTAACGAATCCTGGCTTTCCCATCCTCCTTCCTATTTTCATTTTAATAAAATATAAAAAACAGTAACATAAAGAAAAAAAATCAAGATGTGGCAGTGTCCAAAAGCTATATAAACAGTAGGACATGGTAAATAAAATAAAGGAAAGACCAAATTCTGGTCCTTATCATTCAAGTATTTTTTATCCCCATTCCATAAGATTGTATTCAAGGAATTATCATTACAAATTAGGAATTACTTTCAAACTTTATTAAATTTTCTTATTAAAAAGGTAGTATCTGCAATATTACTGATGATTAAATATGTACGCTAATATTAATACAACCAAGTGACTATTTTCCTCTATCATAATAACCTGGCGAAATTATATATTTATTCCACTGATAAATGTACTGTACATTTTTTGTTTTCTAGCAAATCTCTTTTGGAATTGCCTTTAGTACCAGTTTAAGAAGCCACAAAACAAAACCCATTTTATTACTTTTTAAATTCATCTTTTGTTTTGTTTTATAACCAGAAATCTCCCACTTTGGTCACTAGACTTATTTCAAAATGACTTCTGGTTGTTTCAAAAACAAAGATATTCTCATTCAAAAACTTGAAATGTGGGAATGTGGGATGCCTGAGTGGCTCAGCGGTTGAGCGCCTGCCTTCAGCCCAGGGAGTGATCCTGGGGTCCCGGGATCGAGTCCCATGTCGGGTTCCCTGCACAGAGCCTGCTTCTCCCTCTGCCTGTGTCTCTGCTTCTCTCTCTCTGTGTGTGTGTCTCTCATGAATAAATAAAATCTTTAAAAAATTTTTGAAAAGTTAGTATGTGCCTGTTTTAAAGACTGTGCAATCTCTTACTTACATCTCTTCCTTGTCATTCCCACAGCCAGTGCCCCAATCCAATCCCTCATTTCCTCTTCCCAGATCTCTCTTTCAGCTAATGTCCCTCTGATCTTCAGTTATGCACAGTACTGCCAGGATTGTCCTATCAAAGCACAGCTTCTATCTCTTTGCCCCCATTGCTCAAAAGCTTTCAGGGGCATCCCGGAAAGAATGTCCACCCTCCTGCCTTCTAACACTTACATAATGCTTGCTATATGCTGGGCACTGTTCTAGGTGCATTACATATGGTATCTTATTGTTCATATCAACTTAATAAAAAAAAATAAAGATATTATCCCCATTTTAAAGATGAGAAACTAAGACACACAGTTCAAGTCACTTGTCAAAAGACAGTTAATATGTGTCAGTACTACGATTTATACCCAGGGACCCTGGCTCCAGAGTTCTATCTCCCTGGTTTCTTTTCTTACTTTACCTACTATTCAACCATTCTCTAATTGAACCAAGTGCTTTTCTGCTTTTGGTCCTTTGTTTACAAGTTTTTTCTTCTTGCCTGACATATCCTTTTCCCATATTTTCCTACCCATATCCACCAAGATCCATCTGAAATACAACCTCTTCCATGAAGCTCAACCAGATACGTCATCTATTTCACTCTATGCTTCTTTTATAACTATTAAAACATTGTATTTTGTACTATATTAATTTGTACATACATTTCTAAATGTTAACTCTGAAGGAAAACCATTTCTTATTTTTTACTGTCCCCCTTCAGCATTGTTACTATTACTGACAGAAGGGAGAGTGGCAGACAATTGATATAATTGAAAATAAACAAACTACTAGCCAAAACAATCTTGAGAAAGAAGGACAAAGCCAAATACTCCCAGATACTACGAAGCTACAGTAATCAAAACAGTGTGATACTGGCAGAAAAAAAAGACACAAAGATCAGTGGAACAGAACCAGAAATAAACACAAATTTATATGGCCAATTAATCTACAACAAAAGAGGCAAGAAAATACAATAGGGATAAGATAATGTCTTCAATAAATGATGCTGGGAAAACTGGCCAACTACATGAGAACAATGAAGCTGGACCACTTTTTTTTTTAATAATAAATTTATATTTTATTGGTGTTCAATTTGCCAACATACAGAATAACACCCAGTGTTCATCCCGTCAAGTGCCCACCTCAGTGCCTGCCACCCAGTCACCCCCACCCCCGCCCTCCTCCCCTTCCACCACCCCTAGTTCGTTTCCCAGAGTTAGGAGTCTACTGGACCACTTTCTTATACTATACACAAAAATAAACTCAAAATGGATTAAAAACCTACATGTAATACCTGAAACCATAAAACTCCTAAAGGAAAATATAGACAATAAACTCTTTACTGGTCTTAGCAACATTTTTCTAGATATGTCTCTGCAGGTAAGGAAAATAAATGCAAAAATAAAACTATTGGAACTACACAAGAATTAGGGACTGCTCAATGGGAGAAATTTATAAACTATATATCCAATAAGGGGTTAGTATCCAAAATACACAGAAAACTTATACACCTCAACACCAAAAAATCCCAGATAATCCAGTTAAAAAATGGGTAGAGGACCTGAATGGACGTTTTTCCAAAAAAGATATATAAATGGCTAACAGACATATGAAAAGATGCTCAATATCACTAATCATCCGGGAAATACAAATCAAAACTACAATAAGATACCATCTTATACCAATCAGAATGGCTAAAACAAAAAGACAAGAAATAACAAGTGTTGGTGAGGATGTGGAGAAAAAGGAACATGTGTGTACTCTTGGTGGAATGTAAACTGTGCAACCACTGTGGAAAACAGTATGGAGGTTCCTCAAAATATTAAAAATGGAAACAGCATATGATCCAGTAATTCCACTTTTGGATATTTAACTAAAGAAAACACTAATTCAAAAATATATATGCATTCCTATGTTTATTGCAGCATTATTTATAACAGACAATATAGTATCAATATAATACTTAGGAAAACAACCTAAGTATCCATTGATGGATGAATGGGTAAAGAATATGTGGCATCTATGGGACAGCTCAGTTGGTTAAGCAGCCAACTCTAGGTTTTGGCTCAGGTCATGAACTCAGGGTCATGAGATGAAGCTCCAAGTTGAGCTCCATGCTTGGTATAGAGTCTGCTAGGGATTCTCTGCCTCTCCCTTGTCCCTCTCCCACTTAGGTTTTATCTCTCTCCCTGAAATAAATAAAATCTTTGAATAAATAAATGTGTGATATATACACAACAGAATATTATTCAGCCATAAAAAATGAGATCTTGCCATCTGAGACAACATGGATAGACCTAGTGGGTATTATGCTAAATGAAATAAGTCAGACTGAGATAGAAAAATACCGTATTATTTCATTTATATAAGGAATTTAAAATATAAAACAAGTGAACAAATAAACAAAAAAGCAGAAATAAACCCATAAACACAGAGAACAGACTTATGGTTGTCAGAAGGGAGTGGGGGAGGAATAGATAGGTAAACCATGTGAAGAGGAATGGGAGATACAGGCCTCCAGTTATGGAATGAATAAATCAAAGGGATAAAAGGCACAGCATAGGGAATATAGCCAGTTGTATTGTAATAGCTCAGTATGGTGACAGATGGCAACTACACATGCAGTATGCATGGCATAACAGACTGGTCAAATCACTATGTGTACAAGAAACTAATGCAACAGTGTATGTCAACTATACTTCAACTAAAAAAAATAAATGACAACTGATGAGTAAAATCATGCTACTTAAAAATATGTACTATAGGCACTCTGTAAATGTTAACTGATATGAAAAGATGAGTATATTCAAAAGACTGTACTAAAGGCTCTGAACTCTGAAAGCAATTCCAGAACTCCTGTGGACATTGATGCAATAAATATGTATCATACCAAAAGAATCTCTTTTAACCTGACAACTAATTTTTATGGACTCAGTGAACCATTACTACTTATTGAGTACCCATTCTGTGCCAAGCACAAAGATATATAAAAAAAAAAAAACAACTAAAGTTCTAGTGTATTTCACACACACAAAAATCCAGCTAGCTCCCTCATATTTTTTAGGGAAGCAATATTTCTTAATGAGAAAATATTACAGAAAATTTTCCTGTGCTGTAAGTTTCTAAAAGACATACTAACAGGGCCTAGGTCTTCAGTGGGGATAGTCAGAAGGAACTCAAAGAAAAAGTTCTAAAAACAATGATCTATAATTTATACACTCTCAGGGACTTTCAGGAAGAGAAATTTCATGCTTTATATATTTAACATGTAATAACTACTATGTATAGAATTTGTGGGAATATGAGATTCCTGGGTAGAAGATGCTACAATAGTAGTTCAAAGTCTGAACAAAGATGATAGCTTTGTCTGCCATCAAAAATGCAGCTTTACTCTATCTATTAAGGGGTATGTTTGAAGCTGTGCTATTTCCTAGATCTCTATATGATAATATCCTCAAAAGAGAAGACTAGGTTTTTAAGAACTGCAGATTTTTCTTCTTTATTTCCACAGATGTCTGCTTCTATTTTGAGCCACTCTTCCTCTTATTCGTATGGAATAAACTCAATCATAATGTTCCTTTGCCTTCAGTTTTTGTTTATTTAATTAAGATGATTTTCTACATGAGTAATTATAAAGGCCATAATTATACTATCAAGTTTCTGCCAAAGTAACAATCTAAGGTTAACACTTGGCAATATTTAAATCTAAAACAATATAAAAACCCTGAGTATATGAATAAGGTGGATTTAATCAGGCTATTTCCTCTGGAGTGTAAAAGAACATTCTAGCTGTCATTGTTTATTATTATATACTATTTTAAAGAGAAATAGTTTATAAGCTATTATAAATAGTAGATGGCTGTGCCAAACCAAGATCCTTCTGAATTTATAAAGGCAGCAGCTATTATAAAACCAGGAAAGATAATATGACAATAGAGTAAAATAGCATAAGCAAGGTATACATTAGCAGGTAATATTTATGGTTAAGATATTTTGGGATAGCAGAATCAGAAAATTGTGGGAGTCAAAAGAGATTCCTTAGAATTTTCTCTTTCATTTAGATGGGAACATATGTGCATACTTATTCTAGTTAAATTAAGAGCACTCTTTGTTTTTCAGTCTCTCTTGGAGTTAGAGATTTTACCATCCTCTTTGGTCATCCATACTGGGTTTACATTACATTTAAGTCTATTTCTCTTCTTCTGTCCTAAAGACAGAGAACTGACAACTATCCTTTCTGCAGCAAGAGCCTTCCTACACTTGAAGATAACATTTAATCACTCATCAGCCTTATTATCTCCAGAAAATGAAAGAAGATCAAAATAATTTTTAAAAGATGTCAGAGGATATGGTTTAATGTTACCCACACATAACATTCAAAAACCTGAAGCCAGTGAGGGAAGAGGAAAGGAATAATCAAGAATAAAGGAACAGCAGACCAGATTACATAGGAAATAAAGGCTATAAGGAGAGAATAAAATAATAGATCCATGATGGGCTTCAAAAATACGATTTGAGTGCTTATATATGCAAGGCACTGTGCAGAGTACTTTATATATGCGTTGTTGATATCATCATCTTCATCCTATTAGCTAACACTTAATGTGCACTTTGCATCAGGCATCATTCTATGTACTTTTCATATATGAACTCATGCAATCTTCGTGACATCTTAAGGGTAGGATTATTCCCATATTTCAGAAAAGGAACTAAAACATAGGTTTATAAAAACTTCAAATTCTTGGTGCATTCTATAAGGGACATCAAAACGTCTCTAACAAATGAGAAAACTTGAGTACCACAGATTAAATAACATAATAAAAATAGTTGTTAAGTGACAGAGCTGGGATTTTAAACCATGAATTATCTGATTCCAAAGTTCTTTTTGACTACATGTTTAACTTGAGAGAAGAAATAAAATAACAACAATAAGCACAGTAAGAACATATTACATACCAGGCACTGTTCAAAGTGTTCAGTATTAACATATTGAATCCTTATAATAAGCCTATGAAAATAGGTACTATTATTATTCCCATTTCACGGTTGAGAAAACCAAGGTACATGATCCTAATCTATCTGGGTCATTCAGCTGCTAGCTAGGGCATTGGGACTCATATTCATGAAGTCCAGTTCCAGGGCTGTGCTCTTACCACAACACTATACTGTCCCTTGTAATTAATATATATAAGGGGAGCAAATGTTTGCAATACTGATGAGAATAGTCTCACAGGTAAATAGTCTCACAGTACACTGGCACTACTCCATAGCTAACATTTATTGAGCATTTACTAAATACTTCTGGGGGAAACTGGGATGGGCCACCCAGATATTCCTTTAGGAATGAAGGACTTATTTCACCAGCTAATGGGAGACCTGAGAGAAGATGGCCCTCAGTTGAAAAAACTTACCTGTAGCTCTCAGTTGAAAAAACTTACCTGTAGGATTGGCTGAGGTCTTTGCTGGGAATGCACTACAACTCATTTTCCAGAGGTGCTGATCCCAAGAGTACTCCCTAATAAATGGTAAACATCCTGAATGCTCATCTCCATGTAACTCAACCTGTAACAAACTTTGTATAATCTCTTGTAATTCTGATCATCATATGAATCAGGTGTTATTACCCTCACATACTCATTTTACAAATGAAGACACTGAGGCTTAACTTGCCAGAGATCACAGAGTTGGTCAAGGTTGGAAACAGAATTTGAACTGAGACTAATTCTGGAGCCTACACTCAACTTCTACATGATTTTATATAAGAGAAAAGTTTCAGTAATTCAGACTTATTATTAGTTCAACATATATTTAATACTGAAGAAAAAGAGGCACTCTGAAAGACATTGACATCTTGAGGGAAAAGAAATCTAACATTTTGTTTAAAGCATAGGTAACAATCATGGAAGTAAGTAGCATGACCTTGAAATACAAACCAGGTGGCCTGAAAAGGAAGCCTAGTCAAGAAAATACCTGAACAATTTTTCCTCTATGCTTTCTACAATTTATTTCTTGGGAAAACAGAACTGAGGACAAAGAAAAGTTCCCATTTGATATGGGAGAGAAAAATGTTCAATTAAAAATAAACTCTCGCACATTAAATTATCTTACATTCAAAGAGAAAAGGCTTCACTCTCCAATATGCAACATTGACCATCTGATACATCTATCCAGCATCTTTTCTCATTAAAGAGAAGCTGAAAACATAAAATGACAGCATATGGTTCTGACTTCAATGAAAAGTTATAGGATCTGATATCTGTCCACAATAGTCTAAGAGACATGGGATAGTGTTAAATGAAGGGGTGGAGAAAGGGAGTTGAGGAAGCACAGAGCCACAGCTTTTGCCTGAGCTAGCCTATACAACTACAGATTTTCTCCAGTGTTGTAAATTTCCAGGCACTATTACCATCTTAATTTTCTCACATTTTCCAGATGAGATTCAAGAGATAAACAAATCCCTTGACTCAGATGGAAGCTTAAATTGTGGACTCCACTTTTAAAAATTATACCTCTTTTTTTCTGGGCATAGATAATTTCCTCCATTTCCAACAGAGGGAAGGAAAAATTGCAACTAAAAAAAACCCTTACAAATATTAAATTTATCCTTTCAGTACTCATATGTCCTGGTGCATTCTTGATTTCACTTAAAACCAAAAGTAAACCTAAAATATACCCAGAACATAAGAGGACCTGAAAAACCAAGTTCAGAGAAAATGGGATGCAGTTAGCAAAGATTACATGCATCAGTGAACTGTACTAAATTGAACACTTTTAAATGCCAGAGATTTTCTCTGTGAAACTGGGGGGGTTTGAAAGAAAAATCAATAATGTTGGAAAAGAGAAACCTTCTTCACACATCTCTAATCAGTCATAGCAGAATCTGGTGGATTTCCATATTACAACTGGATCAAACTTCTGAAACTGGTTTTGATCCCAGACTCACTCAGTACATCTTCCAGGAGAAGTTCCACTCAAGACAATCAAAGGCTTTTCAACCTTGAATGATCCTCAAGATCACTCTTTCAGTCTGCATCCATCCTACATTATGTTCTGCGGCTGTCTAATGTTGCCTACAGCAAATCTCCCTGGAATTACCCTGAAAGAGCTCCATTTATAAAAACAGGCAAAGGATCTTCAAACTGTTCAGCTTCAACTTTAGCTCGAGCTTTCAAAATCTATAATAATAAGTAAAACCAGGCATAAAGAGGCAAAGTTCTTCAGATCTTTTATTTTTTTTAACAAATCAAATAAATATTGGCCATATTGTTTATATTTAGAGCATGAACTCCTCTGTAAAGTCCCTGTTCAAGTCTAATAATGGACTAGGTAAAGGGTTTCTGTATTTTTCTGAATAATCAATACCAAAGCCACTGATGAAAATTTATTTGAACCCCAGGGAACACATCCTTTGAAGTTCTGGGAAAATTTTAAATATAGTGTACAAATCAATAAGTGGACAAAAACATCTCTTTCAATGTGTTCATTTTTATTTAGAGAGGAAATATTTATCTTTAATTGTAATCTCTCTTTCATTCCATCTGTGAACCCTTTTCCCAAATCATTTATTCTACAAAATAAACTCATGACAGTCAGTTGACCTTAAATTTTTTTTTTTTTTTTTTTAACCAGAAGTGGTGTAGTTGTCACCTTTCTGAATGGGATGATTTCTCAAGCCCAAAACATAGTATTCCTCTTTCCACCCTCTTGTAATGCTATTCTACTTTGCTCTCTTCCCAACCACTTCGCATCCAGTTTTGGAGCCTCAATAACCAGAATGGTTTGAGGGCATTTCTAGAAGGGATTCAACTGGCCTGGTTTCGTGGTATGCGCTGTTTCGAATAGGATACATCTAGGAGATTAAAAATATATTTTTTCATTACTGCCTATTTTCACAGTCCACTGAGCAAAAATACAAAGCAATTTTTTTTTCCTCTCCCCATTCTCCCCTTTTCCTTCGTTCTCTTTCTTCCCCTGTGGAGTTCAAATTAAAGAAAGGTGAAAATTGAAGCTGTTGTAGGCAAGGCGATTGCAACATGCATATTTGATTTTTATGATGGATCTAAATTGCTGAATAAGGCCATGGAACAAAGGGAGACTGCAGCTTCCTGCCCATCACAAGCAGCCACTGAATGCAGAACAAAAGCTTCGGCCATTAGGGGCTCAGCAGGGAGACACATTATATAAATGACTTTGTCTTTTCTGCCCCCTCCCCCCTACTGGGTGCACTGGACAGGGATGGGTGTGTGTGTGCCTGTGTGTATGTGTGTGTTATGATTTGCCAGGGCAAGAGATAAGAAATTCTGGGAGCAGCAATAGGAATAGAAATGTACAGCACATTATGATCCCAAAAGGCCATGCTTTACTCTTTGGACCAGTGTAGCTCCCAGTGCTGTAGTAAGAGCGCCACCTAAGACAACCACTCCCCTAAAGAAACTTGGCATCTTTTCAGAGTAACCTATAGCTTTTCTTTTTACTGTTCTTGTTTCTTTCATCAGGAATGATAAAGCATAAAGAAAAAACGTGGAAAAAATATGAAGGCCTAGTATTCCAAGGTAATTGCCAGACCTGCTTAAAGAACAAATTGACCTACCACACAGTTCATTGTGGCACTGGTTTCCTCAGAAACTACTACTCTTAATTCCTTCTTCTAGACTCACGGCTTTTCTTTTAGCAGGAAGAGAAATATAAACCAATAACAATCCTAACCTATCATATAGTGAAGTCAACTGACTTTTAAGAGGTCCCCTGTGGTGGTGACTTGAATAGGTGCTACTGTTCTATCTGGCTTGAAACATCAGCAGTTCTGCACAAACACACTCAGCAATCTTTGCATCTAATTTGTTTTGTAGAAGGACTTTAGTATGCTTCACAAAAATTGATTATTTTACTAGTTCTAATATCACTGAAACAGGTAGGAAATAAGAGGCTCTAACTTCAAGTTTAGAATGGTTAAGTACATTGAAGGTGACACACTGAATTGCAGCAAGACTAAATGAAACCCAGGTCACTGGATGCTCACTTCAGTTCTATCACTACAAGTTTCATACAAATTGTAGGAAGATGCTCTAACAGTCCTCCAACTGTCTGAGGGATAGTAGAGAAGGTAGTCCCATTGTGGACCAAAATAAATGAAAATCACTGTCATGTGGGATCCCTGGGTGGCGCAGCGGTTTGGCGCCTGCCTTTGGCCCAGGGCGCGATCCTGGAGACCCGGGATCGAATCCCACATCAGGCTCCCGGTGCATGGAGCCTGTTTCTCCCTCTGCCTCTCTCTCTCTCTCTCTCTGTGACTATCATAAATAAATAAAAATTTAAAGAAAAAAACCACCTCTTTAAAAAAAGAAAAAAGAAAAAAGAAAATCACTGTCATGTGCTGCAGAATTCCCACTAAGGGTTCTTAGAACGTCCCAAAGACAAATTCAACATATGAATATATACAACCTTAAGTAACCTAAGGGTGAGTGAATTGTGTAAAGCCAGCTAAGTGAAATACTATGAGACAACTGCCACTTGTCACATGCCATCATTATTCTGTCTTAAAATGGGCAATTCATGTAAAATAAGGTAGACTCTTATGATTTATATGAAAGCTGAGAAGTCTTAAGAGACAAAGCATGTTGTCACCGTAGCGTAATTCATTTCTGAGCTACAGAGGTCATCAAGCTTTTCACTAGTTCTTTTGGATCTACTTTAAGATAGTTAAATCCCTTTTTGGTGAGTGGGAAAAGGTCTCTCAATGAAGACTGCTTAGATAGAATTGAGATTTATGTTTATCAATAGTTTTAAGCAACAGGGCTGAATAGATGGTTAAGGGAAGTCCTTAATGGCCTGAGGTATGTGGATGAGAACCAGGATGGATAAAAAAGCAGAAAGACGAGTATAGTAGAAAAGACTGCTGTATAGTCATTCACTTCTTTATCGGAATCTTTTCTGGATCTTTTATCCAGGTGTCAAATATTCACTAAGGGCCTACAACAATTCCATGAACTATAGACTGACAGTAAGACACTATCCCTGCCCTAAATAAAATCTTATGTGTGGCTGGGGTTGTGAAGATATTATATAATTATACAAATATCAATATACGTTAGTATATGGCAAGAGACAAGAAGAGAAAGTGCAGAATTCTACAAGAATGTTAACTAGGAGGAACTACTTCATCTAGAGGAAGTCAGGGATGGCTTTAATGACCAAGAAACATTTAAGCTAAGACAAATATATGAGAAAAAATATATGTACTCTAACCAACTACATTTCACCTTCTGAGATGCCTCAAAGTATCAATTAAAAATGACAGTCAAGGAAATTATGTTTAAGTTCTTATTACTTTGCTTAAAAGTAAAGCAAAACACCAATTTGGCTATAAATGCTTTAGGTAATTAAAATTCAATTATTCCAGAGTAAAAGCCAAAGGCAACACTGGCTAGAGCTGCAGGGTTTAACACAGTAGATACTAGCCATACATGGCAACCTCAATTTCAACTGATTAAAATTTAGATTCCTTAGCTACACTAGCCACACATGGTTCAGAAGTCACCATATTAGACACTGCAGCTAAAGACTATTAGAATTAAATAAAATTAAACATTCAGTTCCTCCATTATACTAACCATATTCTGAGTGTTCAGTTTCAAGTGAGTAATGGTTAACACAGTGGGCAGCAGATAAGAACATTTCCATCACTGTAGAAAGTGCTAATGGAGAGCACTGCATTACTATCTGGCGCCTTGTTGCCTCCCTAACCTCATTTTACATTGCTCTTGCCTTACTTATGCCACTTTAGCCACGCTGGAATCTTTGCTGCTCTGAGTATACTCAGCATGACCCAGCCTCAGGGCCTTTGCAGAGTTTGGTCCCTACTTTCCTCTTCAGCCCCATGCTGTATGAGAGTCTCCAGCTGGTTTATCCATCCTGAGCTGTGCCAGCCTTCTTTCTATTTCCCTTATTCTCAAGGTCTTTATTGTCTCAGGGCTTTTCATATATTAGTACCTTCCTTTGTAAGGCTCCTCCTTCCCTACTTTAACTTTCCTTCAAATATTAGCTTACTTATTATTTTATCAGAGAAGCCTTTTCTGATTAGGTCAAATTTTCCTTGTACAAACTCACATCCCTATCTTGCATAATGCTTTTTACAATAGCACATTTACATTTATTTGTCATTTTTTATTCATAAAACTCTCCTCTGATCAACTGACAGCTCCATGAGGGCAGGGATCATATCTGTTTCTGACCACCACTATATTTTCAAAAGGTAGCAGAATGCATGGAACAAAATAGGACATAAACATAATAATATTTATAATTATGAAAGAATGAATAGATGCTATAGAAAAAATAGCCAATGGTCAGTTTAAAAAATATATATATTGTACTGCTTCTTCAATGCATGTCAAGTGCCCAAATACACAGTGAGCAAAACAGAATGACAGGGATTGTAATAATTTCAGAGGTAGGACATATTTGTTTCAGATAGATAAAAAGTACTGTTCACCCAATGGATAACAGAATCATAGGTATAATTTGCATTTGTTTTGCTTATCTGAATTGTCTAATATTTCTCCATAGTCATGTATTGGTTATAAGAATATTATCTTTAATTGCAATGTCCAAAGTTATTCTGCTCCAGTGCAGCAGAAAACCAAAATACATGGGAGGCACAGTGGTTAAAGGGGTGCTTTTTTTTTTTCCTACCATACAAACCAGAGTTGAATTCCTGTCTCCTGTTCTTTTGCTGGTGACCTTGAGCATATTTACCTCACCTCTCTAAACCTCATCTTTCAAATGAGATAGTAATATTCACTATAGTAGGTGGTTGTGAAGTTTCAATGAGACAATGGATATAAAACATTCAATAAATGGTAGCTTAAAATCTACATGCCAAAATGACCATATTTAAAGTGTAGGTGTACATAAACCTCAATAACTCTCTATTATTAATCGTTAATTTGAAAGTAAAAGATTTTAGGTCATAGATTCTAAGTTTGTCTTCTCATGCTAGATTTCCTCCTAAGATTACACTATCTTTCTTTTGAAAGTGGCTGCTCCACATACTCTAGAAATTGAAGTTAGTTCCAAGGAATTAAATTCATTCACTTATTCAACAAATATTTTTGTATGCCTTCTGTATAACAGGCATTGCTGTGTTAGGGATAATATGGTTAGCCAAACAGATATTAATATATCTCTTTCAATCTTAATAGCCTATGTGATTCTGGGCAAGCATCTAAGATAAAAACTTAGTTACCAACTGTTACATAAACTATTTGCATTAATCCAGTAAGAATATATTTGAATAAATGACTTAACAAGTGCTTTTTATAGATGTGTGAAAAGTACTTTTATAAAGATATTCTCTTAGCACTGTTTATACTATTGAATATTCAAATGCCTAATAATGTATTAGTTATATTAATGGTAATAAATTCACAAAATAGAATACTACGTAACTATTAAAAATGCAGTGGTAGAAGCATTGTAAACATCTTCCTATACCAGTAGGAACATGTTGGTAAGTTTAAAACGTTTCAAAATTGTGTGCTTCATAAGAATCTATATAAAAATTATGTTTATACAAGCAAAAAAGACCTGAAGGACATTAAAATATTATTTTCTCTATCAGTTGTTCATAATGTGACTAAATATTAGAGTCAACATGGCAGGGCACCTGGATGGCTCAGTTAGGTACCTGCCTTTGGCTAAAGTCATGATCCTGGGGGTCCTGGGATTGAGTCCCACATTGGGCTTCCTGCTCAGTGGGGAGCCTGCTTTTCCCTTTCCTACTCCCTCTGCTTGTGCTCTCTCAAATAAATAAATATTTTCTTAAGTGGCAATTTAAAAAATATAGATGCAAAGACACAATTAGAAATTATGATTTAAATAATCCTCCAACAGGCCCAAAGCATCAATATTTAAAGAATGCATACTTGACAATTCCAGTGTACATCTAGGATTGAGAAACATTTTTTCCTAACTATTGGGACACTATTTTACTTTGTTATCTGTTTTTCTAAATTATATACACAAGTATCATATATTCTTTATACAGTAAAAAAATTATGCCACAATGTAGAGCCCTGTTAATATTACTATATGTTGCCAAATGGTGAAGTAGGATATATGGTAATGTCTCCCAACTTTTTAATTCCTTTTTTTTTTTTTTCCAACTTTTTAATTCCTGAATTTAGTTAGTTATGCCTTCTTTTATTTTTAATGATGAGTTCTGTCTGGGAATAAGTATCAATTTTATTTCAAAGAAACTACTTTTGGCTTGTTGATTTGTTGAATATTTATTATTTCATTAATTACTATTCTTAGTTTTTTCCTTCTAGTTTCTTTTCGTTTGAATTTGTTGTTTTTTCTTCCTTCCTCAGATAGTTGCTCAAATCACTTTTTCAGCTTTCCGTCTTTTCTAACATGTGAATCTAAAGCCAAAATTTTCTCTGTAAGCTTGTTTTAGCTATACACCTACAAGTTTTAATATATAGTATTTTCATCAGTATTTAAAAATATTTTCTATTTTTCTTTTTTTTCCCTTGAGGCATGAGATATTTAATGTTCTATCTTTAAATTTACAAATATATAGGGCTTTTCTAATTATCTTTATGTTATTCTTTTGTAATCTAATTTCATGATGATCTGAGAAAATATGATTTCAATCCTTTGAAATTTGATAATTTCTTTATGGATGAACTATAGTCAAATATTTAAAATGTTCTGTATGTACTCAATAATAAAGGGCATTAAGTAGTTTTAATATTCATTTTGAAGTTTTACATACAAGATAAGTAAATCAAGCTTGTTAATTGGGTTAAAATTTTCCTTCTATTAATTTCTGTCTGCTTGTTGTAAAAGTCATTGAGAATGGTAAGTTAAAATCTGTGATCATTAATTTTCATATTTCTCCTTTTTTTAAGATTTTATTTATTTATTCATGAGAGACACAGAGAGAGAGGCAAAGACACAGGTAGAGAGAGAAGCAGGCTCCATGCACAGAGCCCAATGTGGCACTTGATCCTGTGACTCTGGGATCACACCCTGAGCCAAAGGCAGACGCTCAACTGCTGAGCCACCCAGGTGCCCCATATTTCTTCTTTTTGAATTGTAAATTTTTGTTTTCTATATTTTGAGGCTAGTTATTAGGTACATATATATTCAGAATTATTTTTGCTTACAGGTAAATTAAGTATTTTGTCAAGAAACATCACTGTTTATCTCTAATTTTTTTTAATTTTTATTTATTTGTGATAGTCACAGAGAGAGAGAGAGAATGAGGCAGAGACACAGGCAGAGGGAGAAGCAGGCTCCATGCACCGGGAGCCCGACGTGGGATTCGATCCCGGGTCTCCAGGATCGCGCCCTGGGCCAAAGGCAGGCGCCAAACCGCTGCGCCACCCAGGGATCCCTATCTCTAATTTTTTTAATGACAACTTTGAGCATAGCTTTCTCATACTTGTTTTGGTTAGTGTTTAAATGATTTGGTACATTGTATTATTGACCATAGTTCTTCACCCCTTCATTTTGTGTCCTTTGCCATGTGACTACTGTTCCTTCTTCTAGAGATAGAATACCTTTCTGAGCTTTGACTTTGGATTAAGTCACATTACTTATTTTAGCCTTGAGATGTTAGTAGCTATAGTGCATACAGAATCTTGAAATGTGTTTGTTCAACTGAACTTGCCCACGCATCTGACATTACTGTAAGAATGTGCCCTAACTACATAGGTGGGAAATAGAGTAGACTTAGACCTAAATTCCGGTTTGGAGTCTAGACCAGCTCATTCTAAGATGTATAAAAAAGAATAAATTATTTTGTTTTAAGCTACTGAATTAGAGACATTACTATAGCAAAAGTGAACAGCTATAGAAGAAGTAAGCTGTAAGCAGGGTGCTCCAATAGCAAAAAACTAAAATACATAATAGTTTAGAACCAGGAAGCAGGTATTGAGGAGACTCTAATAGGAAGCTGGAAAAATGGCAGGGAAAAAGAAATCAGAAAAATTATGATTCATATAATGGCAAACAGTTGGCAAAAATGTTGCATGGGATAATCTAGCAGAAAATAATTTAATAAACTTACAGAACTGGGGGAGGAGATTTTGAGGAAAAATGTTAAATGCACAAACTATTTCATTTGGTAAGATTCTACAAGAAAGAGATGACTTGAGAAAAGGCATGATCCATTTGCAGGCAAAATTAAAGAGATTATAAATTGCCCAGACATTTCAGATTGGAAAATAAAACATTCTCATCTAATAAAAGCCCTAGCCATTAAGAAACAGCTTGAGGGAAAAGACTAAACCTAGGGCATTGGGTAAAGACCAGATCAAGGATAATGGCTATTGAACATTTTCTTAAGAGCTCTGGAAGAATTAAGATGGTACCTTGCATATCAACAACAAAGGTAAACAAGTTAATTTCTAGAAATACAAAAGGCATAGTCCCACAAAAGTGTGACATCCCCCAAGTATCTGTAATTTAAGTGTAGAGAGAAGGGCAAGTCTCAAATAGAATCAGGGGTTTGGTTTTGGCATACAGAGTTGATTAGAATCAAATATGAAATCCCCGTTTTTTAAGAGAGATGAATCAGTAGAAGCACTGCCCACTTGGAACAAAAGAAATTGTGATATTTTGAGGCAAAAAAGACTTCTGGATACCATTACACACCTTTTAGAATGGAAAAAATCCAAATCAGTGGCAACATCAAATGCTGGTTAGGAGGTAGAGTAACAAGAATTCTCAGTCATTACTGGTGGGAATACAAAATGGGACAGCTACTTTGGAAGACGGGTTAGCAGGTTCCTACAAAACTAAACATACTCTTACCATATGACCCAGTAATCAAACACACTGGTATTTACTGAAAGGACTTACAAACCCATGTCCACACAAAAATCTGTAACATGGATATTTATAGCAGCTGTATTAATAACTGCTAAAACCTGGAAACAACCAAGATGCCCTTCAGTAAGTGAGTACTTTGGTACTTCAACATAATGGAATATTATTCAGCACTAAAAAGAAATGAGCTATCAAGTCAAGAAAAGACATTTAAGGAAGAGCCTTAAATTCATATCACCAAGTAAAAAAAGGCAATCTGCAAAGGCTTCATACATGACGCATGATTCTAACTATATGATATACTAGAAAAGGCAAAATTATGGAGACAGCAATAATATCAGAGGTAGCCAGGGGTTGGGAGAAGGAAGGGATGAATATGTGGAGCACAGAGGACTGTTAGGGCAGTGAAAATACCTCATATGATACTATAATGGTGGATAAATATTATACACTTGTCCAAACTCCCAAAATGTACATCAAGAGTGAAATCTAATGTAAATTATAGACTTTAGGTGATAATGTGTCAGGGCAGGTTCATCAACTATAACAAATGTACCATTTTGGTGGGGGGAGGGATTTTGACAATGGAGGAGATTAGGAGATATGCAGACAATGGGTATAGGAGAACTCTGTACCTTCCTCTCAATCTTTTTGTGAAGCCAAAAAAAAAAAAAAAAAAAAAAAAAGAAAAAGGACTTCTGGGGCAGAGGATTCTAGGAAGATGGTAGAGTAGGAAACATTAACTCATCAGAAATCTGTCTCCTCACCTAGACAACTATTGCACCAATGGAATCTGTCTGATGTAACTATTTTGGAACTCTGGAGTCTATCTGAAGGCTTATAGCTAGGTTTCCAGGGAAGTCTTGGACAGTAAACAGTGATAATCTCTGGGAGCTCTTAATACAGCATCAGCTCTTCACCCCCCACTCCCTAGCCTCATGGCAAGCAACTGTGTACACGATCCTGAAGCAGTTTGTATGCAGCCTGTGAGAATCAAGTGGGAAACCAGACCTTTTCCTTTAAATATTTGGGGATCTGGGCTCTGACTGCTGATTGCTTCTCCTGACAGTGGAAGGAGAGATACAGAGCCAGGCAGCTGTTACTTTAAGTTCATCCACCTCCATCCAAAGTGACTTCCAGGAGATTTAAAGGCTTCACACACATTTTATCCTCCTGCCTCATTAATGTTTATGTTTTTCTTCTTTTGGAAGCCAGATATTTAAGAAGTAGGATATTGGAAAGCAACTGCATATATAGGGGATTTAGAATGTCATGGCAAAGGCCCAAAGAAAGGAGAAAGCATAGAATAGATCTAGAAAGACCTTAAGTTTACATCTCAGGCAGATCCTCAGCACAGAATCAGGCTACAAGAACAATAAAAAACAACAATGACAACAACAAAAAGAGCATATGGTGGCAAAGAGGGAAAATATGCTTTTGAGCTGCTACATTATATGATTCAGTTTTTGTCTAGTTTTTACATAAAAAATCAAAAGGCATACAAAGAATCAGAATAGTATTTCCCAAAGAAAAACATTAACAGAATACATCACATTAACAGAATGAAGGAAAAAAATTACATGACTATCTCAACTGATGTAGAAAGAGCATTTGACACAATTCAATACCTTTTCATGATAAAAACACTCAATAAACTAGGAATGGAAGGAAAACACCTCAACATAATAAAAGCCACATATGAAAAACACACAGCTAATATTATCCTCAAAGGTCAAAGGCTTGTTTGGAATGAGACAAGGATGTCTATTTTTGCAACTTCCATTCAGCATAGTACTCTAAGTTCTAGGCAGAGCAATTAAGCAAGGCATCCAACTTGGAAAGAAGTAAATTTATCTCTATTTGCAGATGATAAGATCTTATATGTAGAAAGCCCTAAAAAATTGGACAAAAACTTTTTAGAATAAGCAAACTGAGCAAAATAGCGTGATACAAGATCAACACTCGAACAACTGCATTTGTATACATTAACAACAAGCAACCTGAAAAGGAAATTAAGATAATTCCATTGACAATCCCATCCAAAAGAATAAGATACTTAGAAATTTCAACCAAATAGGTAAAAGATTTGTACAGTGAAAACTACAAAACATTGGTGAAGGAAATTAAAAATTACTTAAGTAGAAGAATAGGCTATTGTGGATACTATTTAATACTGTTATGATGTCAGTGCTAACCACGGTGATCTACAAATCTGATTAAATCCCCACTGAAATTCCCATGATGCTTTCTGCAGAAATAGAAAAATCCATCCTAAAATCTGTATGAAATCTCATGGGACCCCTAATAGCCAAAAACAATCCTGAAAATGAAGTTAGAGGACTCACACTTATGATTTCAAAACTTACCAAAGCTATAGTAATCAAAACAGTATGGTGCAGGCATAAAAACAGATAAACAAATGGAATAAAGAGCCCAGATATAAACCCTTGTATACATGGTTGCTATGGACTGAATTGTGTTCCCCCCCTCCCTGCACTCCACAATTCATATTTTAAAACCCTAATTACCCATGTGACTGTGCTGGAGATAAGGCCTTTAAAGAGTGATTAAGGTTAAATGAAGTGACAAAAATGGATCCCTGATCTGTAGACCTAGGGCCCTTACAAGAAAGGAAGAGACACTAAAGGTCTCTCTCTCTCTCTGCCATGTGATAACACAGCAAAAAGCAGCCCTTTGCAAGTCAAAAAGAGAGCTCCTACCAGAATCCAACTATGTTAACACCCGGATACTGGACTTCTACCCTCTAGAACTGTGCTAAATTGATTTCTGTTGTTTAAGCCACATTTAAAACTTAACCCAAAATGGATCAAAGAAACATAAGAACTAAAATTATAAAACTCTTAGAGGAAACATAGGACAAAAATGTTACAAAACTGGGTTTGGTAAAGATTTCTTGGAATGATGCTTAAGGCACAGGCAATAAAAGCAAAACTAGACTTAATGAAAATTAAAAACATGCATCAAAGGACACTATCAATAGAATAAAACTATAACCCACAGGAGAAAATATCTGAAAATCACATATCCAATAGGAATTAAAATCAGAATATATAGTGTCCTCATATATTATTCTTATTGTGAAATCTGCGTCTAAAACCCCCATCATCTAAATCACCTGTATAAGTCTCTTTGTATTGGGTGTTGTTTCTCTTGTTTTTTTATCATGCAGTTTTATCTTTTGTGCCTATTTTCTATTTTGACTGAACACCAGTAAGTGTTCCTCTATAGAAATTTCTGGGAGTGGATAACTCCAGTAGTAATTCTGTATTACCTAAACCAGATCAAGATTTGAAATTATTTAAAATTGGTTTTCAGGGGCATCTCAGTGACTCAGTCAGTTAAGCATCTGCTTTGGGCTCAGGTCATGATCCCAGGATCCTGGGATATCAGGCTCCCTGCTCAGCAGAGAGTCTGCTCCTCCCTCTCCCTTTGCTGCTCCCCTGCTTGTGCCCTGTGTGTCAAATAAATAAATAAAATCTCTTTAAAAATAAATAAAATTGGTTTTCAGTCTCTGGCTAGGCTGGTCTATTTCAGGTTCATCCTTCCTCTGAGATTTTATCAGGTATTATCCCCCTCTTTGGGGGCCTTGAACTCTAGTTTTTCCCACAGACTTCATGATTGTGAGTATCGCAGGCTTTTAGCCATCTTTATTGGAAATGGCAGATACTCAGATCTACAAGAAATGGCAGAAACCTCTAAGGGAAAAACACCTCTAAATGCTAGACTCATCTCTCTTGAATGTCCTCCTAGTTGGTCTCATAGGTTCTCACTATACTGTTAGTTACAAGGCCTCAAACAGATTTTTGTTTCTATTTCAAAAAAACCACTTTCCTAATTGCTCTCTGTAGGAGAGATGGTTCAAATTGCTTAGTTTAACATTATTACTAGAAGCTAAACTCCATACTCACTTACTTTTTAAAAGGATATTTATTTGTCAAAGTAAACTTCCATAAACTGGCCTGCAGATCATTTATATAAGAATTATCTAGGGTGCCTGGGTGGCTCAGTTAAGTGTCTACCATCTGCCTTCAGCTCAGGTCCTAGAATTCAGCCTGAGTGGGGCTCCCTGCTCAGCTGGGCATCTGCTTCTCCTTCTCTCTCTGCCCTCCACCTCATGCTTTCTCTCTTACTCAAATAAAATCTTTTTAAAAAAATGTTTAAATGCAATTCCTAAATTCTCTCTCCAATCTAGCTGAGTCAGAACTGCATTTTTAACCAGCATCCTGGTTCACCGAGTACCCATCTGTATATAAAAATAAGCAACTGGGGCAGCCCAGGTGGCTCAGCAGTTTAGCTCCACCTTTGGCCCAGGGCCTGATTCTGGAGACCTGGGATCGAGTCCCATGTCAGGCTCCCTGCATGGAGCCTGCTTCTCCCTCTGCCTATGTCTCTGCCTCTCTCTCTGTGTCTCTCATGAACAAATAAATAAAATCTTTTTTAAAAAATTAAGTAACTGGAGGGGCTCAGTGAAAAAAAAAGTGTTAGACTTTTGATTTTGGCTCAGGTCCTGATTTCAGGGTCGTCAGATCAAGCCCTGCACTGGGCTCTGCACTCAGCAGAGTATCTGCTTCTCTCCTTCCTCTGCGCCTCTTCTTGCTCATGCTTTCTCTAAAATAAATTAAAAATAAATAAATAAGTGGAGAGATACTCTTTTTTATTTAATGATAATTGACCACTCAGTCATAAAGTTACTACTTTACAGAAAAGTTAATGGGAATACTTGTCTTCTAAACAAAAAATCCTAGTATACTTGCATTTTAAAATGTAATTAGGTAGGGGTACCTGGGTGGCTCAGTCAGTTAGGTGGCTGCCTTCTACTCAGGTCATGATCTCATAGGTTCTGAGACTGAGCCCCCAGTCAGACTCCTTGCTCAGCAGGGAATCTGCTTCTCCCTCTGCCTTTCCCCTGCTCCCCAGCTCATGCTTACTCTCAAATAAATGATAAAATTTCAAAACATACATTAACTTCATGATCTTGTATTTAAATATAATGTTGGGCAGCCCGGGTGGCTCAGGGGTTTAGCGCCGCCTTCAGCCCTGGACCTGATCCTGGAGTCCCTTGCAGGGAGCCTGCTTCTCCCTCTGCCTGTGTCTCTGCCGCTGTCTCTCTGTGTCTCTCATGAATAAATAAATAAAAATCTTAAATATATATATATACACATATATAACTGTTATTTTCCTTTTTTTAGTTTAGTTATTTTTAAGTAATCTCTATACCCAATATGGGGCTCACACTCACAACTTTGAGATCAAAAGTCACATACTCTTCTAAGCCAACCAGGCACCCCATGTACACTGTTACTTTAAAACATTATTAGGGGATCCCTGGGTGGCTCAGCAGTTTAGCGCCTGCCTTTGGCCCAGGCCACAATCCTGGAGACCTGGGATCTAGTCCCATGTTGGGCTCCCAGCATGGAGCCTGCTTCTCCCTCTGCCTGTGTGTCTGCCTCTCTCTCTCTATGTCTATGATGAATAAATAAAATCTTTTAAAAAATAATAAATAGGGATCCCTGGGTGGCGCAGCGGTTTGGCGCCTGCCTTTGGCCCAGGGCACGATCCTGGAGACCCGGGATCGAATCCCACGTCGGGCTCCCGGTGCATGGAGCCTGCTTCTCCCTCTGCCTGTGTCTCTGCCTCTCTCTCTCTCTCTGTGACTATCATAAATAAATAAAAATTAAAAAAATAAAAATAATAAAAAACAATAAATAAATAAATAAATAAATAAATAAATAAATAAATAAATAAAACATTATTAGGAGATCTATATAAGATATGAAATGTAAAGAACCAAATCAAAAAAAAACTCATCTTATTAATAAGATCAAGATGTGTTAGGGACGACTGGGTGGCTCAGTGGTTGAATGCCTGTCTTCGGCTCAGGGCCTGATCCCAGAGTCCTGGGATCAAGTCTTGCATCGGATTCCCTGTATGGAGCCTGTTTCTCTCTCTGCCTGTGTCTCTGCCTCTCTCCGTGTCTCTCATGAATAAATAAATAAAATCTTAAAAAAAAAAAGAAAAGAAATGGGAAATATTTTATTTTCTCACATACATAACCCCTACTGGCATGTTAGATAGCTTATATTCATCCATGAAACTTCAAATGTTTATAGCCCCTTCTCATTTTACAAAACTCAAATCTAGTTTTTTTTAGTCAAGCCACACATATTAACTTCTATTAAACTTGACTTTAAAAAAAAATGAACTTGACTTTAATGTCTAAAAATATAGTCTTATTAATTTCCTTTTATTAATATCTTCAAAATGCAACACAATCTTCTTGGGTAGTCCTACCAAAAGGAACAGAAATATATAATTGTATTCCTTTCAACTATATACTAGCTTTTATATGATTATTGCTTTACCAAGTAGGAACATTTTAATCAATTTTTTATTTCCCTATTATTTGTTTCTACCTATTCCTTAGTCAACTTCACAAATATTCTGCACAGTCTTTGATCTTTTAACCTAGTCTAACCACAGTGTCTCCCAGCATGTTATTCACCCTCTTAGATTCTTCATCTCTGATAAAAAGGTGACCTTCAGGGGATCCCTGGGTGGCTCAGTGGTTTGGCGCCTGCCTTTGACCCAGGGCGCGATTCTGGAGTCCCGGGATCGAGTCCCACGTCGGTCTCCTGGCATGGAGCCTGCTTCTCCCTCCTCCTGTGTCTCTGCCTCTCTCTCTCTCTCTATGTCTATCATAAGTAAATAAGTAAAAAATTTTTTTTAAAAAAAAGGTGACCTTCAATTGTGCTATCCAATCATCATTGGATTTTGAGTCATGACTTAGTCTGCCTCTTAAAATCAATGTGTTTTTTTTTCTTTTTCCTGTCCTGTAACAGACTTTTAGTAAAACTTTGGTAAAACTTTCAATAAAATATTTTACAAAACCCAAATCCAGACTGTATGTTACTAGGGAAAAACAAAGCCAAAAAAACCCCAAATAAACAAGGTTAAAAGAGAACCTACCCACTCAGGGATTTGGGGACCATATTGATGGTCAAATCAAATTATTTAAGCCAAGTATATTTTGTCTGGCATAAACTTTAAGAATTGGCCTTTTATTTGATTCTGAATTCTAAATATAATTATATCATGCTCTACTATTCTCTACCTCCAAAATATTACTCAAGTCCATAAATTAGCCATTTCTGAGAATTTATAGCACTGAGTTTAATAATGACAATGTATGTTTAAAAATATATGTCTGTGTTGCTTAATTTAACACACATTTTAAATTATGTACATAATTTTCTTCTACATTCTGGTACTCCCATTCTTATTCCAGTCCAATTTATCTTTCTCGATATTAAAGTCTAGGAATCTGTCCATTAGTTCCTCTCATGCAAAGATTTTATTACTCAACCATATCTGAAGGACTGCTTTCATCAAGATTTCTAGTAATAGGCTCTCCCTGTCCTTATGAAAATAACCTTCAATGTGGAGAGCTACAGTGTGAAGAACATTAATGAGTTCATGACTGGTACTCTTTCCTAGTTATGGTGTGAGTTAGGTGTGAAGACATACTGCCAGGGTGAAGATGGGGGTTCAAAAATGAAATCATTATTACTAAGTGAAAAATAATTGATATTTAATTTGGCAGAACTTCATGCCTGAGGGGCAGTTAATTTTAATGTATTTGGTTCCAACTTTAATGGAAATATTAAGAGAAAAATCTTATGGGAATAAGGTTAAAATCAATAAGTGTTAGGAAAACCTTAGAACACATTAGAAACAAACTCATTGCTATAATCATAAAATCTCAGATGTTTCTCCTGTTTTCTCTTTTAGGCTCAAAAAGAGGCTAAAATTTGAATTAAGGGCTTAGAAGATTTTTTTCTCGTCTTTGTAAAATTGAGTAGATAAAAGGACATGGAGAGAAACAGGACTGTTTGACAATCCTTCTCCTATGATACCACCCCAAACATAAAAAGATCTAAATGGTAGCTCACCAAATAATGTCTGCATAAAAAGAATAAAAACAAGTCTGCATAAACACTTTAGGAATTTTAATTATACTTTTTGTTTGCTGCATATTTTTTCCTTTGTTCAGGGACTTGCAATGGGAAAGGAAGCTGTGCCCCAAGAAAATTCCCAGAATGCACCATGATTTGTGCTGCATTTGAAGCCTCTGCTTATTAAGGACACCTATGAGTTTCTTCTTTGTTTTTTAAGAGGACAGAACCCAGTAATAACTCAAATGCTCAGACCTCTCCCCAGACATCATTTTTCTAACAGTCCAAGAGGAGCTGATTCAAGGTCAGAGGTCATAGGCTGTGCTCCCATTTGCCAGCTGGCAGTAAGCTCCAAGGACAGAGGGTGCAAGAAGCGTGACGATTCCTGAAGATGCTCATTCACAAAGCACTGAGAATATCCCCACGGATACCTCAGAAATACTCATTTTATGTCAGTTTGGTGGGTTGGAGAAAAGGGGGTCAATTTTCTGGGATAGCTTTGCAGAGCTTCACATCTCTGATCTCATCTCACTGAAGCTGACTTTATTTTACAATAACACAATAAAGTCTAAGAGAGGATAAAAAGTTTCTATTATAAACATTATCTGCCCTGTGACTCAGAACAGAGCTATACTGACTAAAAGGCAAATATCTGGAAACCTCAGTTGAGAGAAACAGTGGCTAGTATGAACATTCTATCTAGAATGACAAGAAAATTTCCAGACAGAGGGAAATCAGGATATTGAAATGTTGATCTACAGTAATTTGGGGTGAGTTCTTTCCTCAAACTTATTCTTGAGTTTTTGTGCACTGGTCCCATACCACATTCAGAATTTGACTGTTTTTTTCTTTTCCTAAATGGCTAAACTGAGATGCTGTGTGTAAGAAATGGAAATTGACAAGATATGACCGAAGCATTGGAAATCAATCCAAACTAAATGTGCTTCTTAACTATAAGTGAACAGTTGAAAACAATCCTCTTTTATAGCCATGGAGATAAATACTCTGTTTTTATTAGGAAAAAATTGCTTTGGACTGAATAAAGTCATTTGATTAACAAGTCAAAGCAGATGGTTTATTGATGTTTCAGAAAGGAGTTTACAAGGTCTAGTGAAAAAAGAGACCTAGCTCTGAATTAACAAATTACCCTGGTATATAGGACATTGACAGTTCACTGTTAATAGATTTATGGGCTACTGCTGGGTGTTTCATCCCTATTTGGTTTATTATGATAAAATATTGGGGCATGGGTAACCTATAGCCTTATTGCAATATACCATATTGACCTTTGAACTTTAGGACCTGACAGCAAAACTATGTATTAGATTTTTAATTTGTCTTAATCTAACAGGATCAACATCAGTGTTGTGTGGTTTATTTTGAAGAGGCCATTCAGTGTAATTAACACATGGCATACTGGCTTGGGATTTGCTAGAACTCAATAAATTAGCTCTCAGAGGTTATAAGAGTCACATGTTAAGATCCAGAAGTCACTGGTGAAATGGCATGTGGTTTGAGTAAAGAAAGTATCTGTAAGGAATCTCACTCTTCAACTTGGAAATATTTTTTGTCTCTCTGGAAATTTCAGAATCTTTGTATTTGACAGTGCATCTTCTGACTTCAATAAATTTTTTATTTCTGGAAGTTCTTCTTTTTATTTTCAATCTGCCTGGATATCTGTCTGTTCTCTTTTCCATTTCTTTTGTATCTTTAAATGTTTAGAACAGTTATTTTATAGTCTTTATTTGAGAATGCTATTATTGAGAATTCTTGGGCGTCAACACTGCTAGTTTGTGTCCTAAATTTGGGTTACTGAGTTCATTTTTTTTTTAATTTTTATTTTATTTTATTTTATGATAGGCACACAGTGAGAGAGAGAGAGAGAGAGGCAGAGACACAGGCAGAGGGAGAAGCAGGCTCCATGCACTGGGAACCCGACGTGGGATTCGATCCCGGGTCTCCAGGATCGCGCCCTGGGCCAAAGGCAGGCACTAAACCGCTGCGCCACCCAGGGATCCCTACTGAGTTCATTTTTAAGTGAGGTTATATTTGTGGGAATCCTTGAATGAAGTTATGTATCCCCAAAATTGTTGCTTTCATTTCTTATAGATGCTGTCTGGATCTTTCCAGCCCACGGTGATTATTATTATTATCATTATTATTATTTTTTAGCCCAGGTTGGTTTTTATGTCTGTTTCTGAGTTTAGGAATTCCTGAACCACGTAGACAAGGTAAATCTGACCCCAAACAGGAATGGGGGCAGGCCTCGGGCCGTGGATACACAAAGGAAACTAGATATTTCATTTCTCTGTCTCTCTATTAACCCCCACCCCCTTAATCCAGAGCCCAGGGCTAGAGAGACAAGTTTTCTTGAGTTCTTACTGTCCCATTGGGAAGATTTTTTTTTTTTTTTTTTTTAGTTCTGCCCTTTTACTTGGGACGTAGTCTTTGGAGGACTTTGAATTTCAGCTACAATTGTGTGCCTTTCACAGCTCCAAGTCCAACATGGTAGGTTAAAACCACAGACCCTTGGATACTGAGACCAGCAAATTCCTACAGGCAGCTGCAGCTATTAACTCACACTCAATTTCTTTATCATCTTAATTTTAGGCTACTGGGAAATAATTTTCCTTTCTTGTTTTTTTCTCTGTTACCTCAGTTATACATTCAAAAATATTTTTAAAATAGCTTATGCTGAAATATTTGATAGCAATTTTCAGGTTGACAAATTCACCAAACTGTTAGGACTGAGTAGTCAGAACTCATTTTAGAAATGCTCCTTTTCACACAAATGAATTAAGTAGATGCAGGAAGGAATCTAAGGCTTAAAATTTATCCTATCAACATAATACATTTCATGAATGACCTGATTTATTGCATTAGCCTATATATTTCATCATTGCTTGTTTCTTCTATTTGGTCTGTTTTCTATATTCTGGATGTAGGGTTCAATATTTTGGGACAGCACATGGAATGACACATGAATAGCTCTTTAGAAAACTACCATGTTTGAAATACAGGGACTGCTTTAACTGGCTAGTTTTATTTAAATTATCATTAAACTTTCATGATATAATAAACATTTAGCCTGACATGGTTATTTTCAAAGGGATTTTACATGGATCATTCCAAAAACTGGAAACCATTGTATTGAATAAGCTCACAAATACCTTCCAGAAATCTGCAGGCCTTAAAACATTTCTGCTTTTTCAGAGAAGCAATCACCAACCATTGAATACAACTAATGCTTCACTCTTCTGTGGTTCCTACATTCCCTGCTGCCATCATATTGGATGCAACACGCTTCAGCCTAATGTGTATTGACACTACAGATTAACTAAAATACAATGAAAAAGAACTGGTAAAAGTCTGAAAGTTATAATTTTGATAGGTATCTATACTCCTTCCAGATAAAAGGAAGGTTAAAATGGGGATGAGGAATAAGTCAACAATAAAAAAAGAAAAATATTGATGAAATAATACTGTAGGTTTTCTCCAAAGAAGTCATGGACATCTTCCAGAAATTAGGTTAATCTTATAGCATGTTATTTAATATAAAATATTTAAATTACTTTTCTTACTCTGTGTTTTTGGAATAATACTTATTACAAATAAGAGAGTGGAATCACTTAGTGATTAAGTAATTCAAGGGCTCTATAAAAACTATTTTTGAGGTATAGGCAATAAAATCATTGTTGCTTGGTTCACATGGAGAATGGTGATTGCATCAATGACATTTTTCTCATCTCTTCATTCAATCTTAAAACTTTCCTTTGAGCATTCCATGGATAGAGGAAAGGATCCATTTAACAAAAATATTATTTTAAATTTTAGTTTTGTAAAGATAGGAGCAAGATTATTGAACTGAATGGAAACAGTGGTACATAGATATTTCTATCCTTGCCCATTTAATTATACCAAAGGACTTTTACTTAGTAACTCAACTTGCTATTTGGATTTGGGGTTCTTATTTAATTTTGACACTCAGACTCATTATCTGAAGATTTCTGTTTATGGTTCAGAGTCTCTCCTTCAAAAACACATGCACACACGCACACACACACACACTCTGCATACTTTATACTGAAGCTAACATTCAATTCCACCATTCCGTAAACTTATTATTTTCTGCTCTGCTCAAAAAAAAAAAAAAAAAAAAAAAAAAAAAAAAAAAAGATTAAGACTAAAAGAAGGGCCATTTAAAGAAGATGTCTAAGATATTTTAACACATTATTCTGAAGCTAGAGGAAGCAATGGAACAGAAGAGTAGTTCTGCCTCTTAAAAGTTATACACTATTAACTCTGATACAAGAAGAAAAAGTTCTAGATTTTGATAAATTATGTAAAAGAATATGAATTAGATGGCATTTTCCATAGGAATTTAAGAGAAAAAGGCAGAGTTATTCTGAATTGATGAAAGGGAAAATATCTGAAATCAGAGAATATGCCTTTATTTGCACCAAATTTTAGTTTTGCAGTGGTGCCAAATGATATCTGCATCCGAGGACAGCATGGTGATGAACAGAACATGAAAGCATCTTTTACTGTGTCTGCCACTTTTCTTTATTGAGTACTGGACAGATAGATACAAAAATTCTTATGATTTGTTCTGCTGCCCCTTTTCTGCTTACTTTACTGTAATAGGATCTGCAGAAATAATTTGAAAGGCTGTAAGATAATTTAGTGTTTAAGCCTTCTTTCCTCCACCCCCTTTACACTTTCCATAAGCACTAAGTACCCTTGAAGTGAACTAATCCTGCTGTAAAATATTACTTCTGGTCTTATTCTTA
This sequence comes from Canis aureus, assembly GCF_053574225.1. Lineage (NCBI taxonomy): Eukaryota > Metazoa > Chordata > Mammalia > Carnivora > Canidae > Canis > Canis aureus. The sequence continues at coordinate 180,734 of NW_027554447.1, read as the reverse complement.
TCTATCAACTGCCCTCAGTTTTAATTACATGGCTTCAGATTAACTGTGGTTGAAATTACTATTCTTTTTTTTTTCCTTCTCTTTGGACTTCACTTTCAATAATTTATTTTTCTAAAAGCTATTTTCTTTCTATCTCTTCACCATGCCCTGCCTCCCTTTTCTCTCTTTGTCTATAAGAAGTGTATTGTGTAAAAAAAAACAATTCTAGAAACTCAATTTTCATTCTCTCAAAATTTTATTAAAGAATTTTTACTCTTTAGAAAAATAAACTCCAATTATCAATATACCTTTAAATGTCTGAGTAAATATGCTTTTTGTGTAGATGGAAACTCTTATTCTATACTTGAAAACTAAAGACCTGGAAGTGAACCTATATACTGAGAATAATATATTTTTATTACCTTGGGTGATATAGCCCACCCAAGGTAAACCATAGGCTAAGAGGATACTTGAACATCTAGGAAGCTGGACATATTTCTGGGGTGACTCTGGAGCACAATTTGCTGTGGTTCAAAGACAGACTCTTACTGACAATGTGATAACAAGTCTATACAGTTAGCTTTAAACAATGGAGAGATCAAAACATAAGTATTTTTGCTTTAGGGAAACCACCTCTAATGAGATCATAGGTATATTTCAGTAAAGTAGTAAAGCATTTTGAATTTTATCTTTTAGATCTTAACTGATTTTCATGGCTAGGTTTTTATCCATCCCTTTCTCCCTTTAAGAAATCTTTAAGAGTTGAGATGTGCTTATTGAGGGATATACAAGGGGCCTCCAAGCAAAAGCAACCCAGTTTTAAAGCAAGAGTTCTGATAAAAAGTCATAGGCATAAATTGTTAGCCTAAGCAATGCATTGAATAATTTTATTTAATTAACCAAGACCACCAAGTAGCTCTGGGATGAACCCATAATGCTATTCCAATTTCTGTCACTCCCAAATTAACATAAATTCCCTTTTATAAGGTGCCTATGATGTGTCTTTCATTTTGAGTTTTTAACCTATAAAGATAAATGAAACCATTTTTAAAGGTGGGAAAATACTTGGGAGTTTGTAATCACAAACAACTCAAGTTTATGATGTAAAGGAGGGTTACAGTTAAGCTAGACACCGTGGAATGTTATTTTTTTAAAGATTTTATTTATTTATTCTTAAGAGACACAGAGAGAGAGGCAGAGACATAGGCAGAGAGAGAAGCAGGGTCCATGCAGGGAGCCTGATGTGGGACTTGATCCCAGGACTCTAAGATCATACCCTGGGCTGAAGGCAGGCACTTAACTGCTAAGCCACCCAGGCATCTCTATGAATGTTATATTTTTGGGAAAAAAACAATTAAAATGAAAAATATTATGAATGAAATAAAATAAATGGGGTGCCTAGGTGGCACAGTCCATTAGGTAAGGGTCCATTTCTTGGTTTTGGCTCAGGTTGTGGTCTCAGAGTCATAGGATCATGGGATTGAGCCCTGCATGGGGCTCTATGCTCAGCACAGAGTCTGCTTCAGATTCTCTCTCCCTCTCCCTCTGCCCCATCTACTTTTTTTTTTAATTTATTTTTTATTGGTGTTCAATTTACTAACATACAGAATAACCCCCAGTGCCCGTCACCCATTCACTCCCACCCCCCTCCCTCCTCCCCTTCTACCACCCCTAGTTCGTTTCCCAGAGTTAGCAGTCTTTACGTTCTGTCTCCCTTTCTGATATTTCCCACACATTTCTTCTCTCTTCCCTTATATTCCCTTTCACTATTATTTATATTCCCCAAATGAATGAGAACATATAATGTTTGTCCCTCTCCGACTGACTTACTTCACTCAGCATAATACCCTCCAGTTCCATCCACATTGAAGCAAATGGTGGGTATTTGTCATTTCTAATAGCTGAGTAATATTCCATTGTATACGTAAACCACATCTTCTTTATCCATTCATCTTTCGATGGACACCAAGGCTCCTTCCACAGTTTGGCTATCGTGGCCATTGCTGCTAGAAACATCGGGGTGCAGGTGTCCAGGCGTTTCATTGCATTTGTATCTTTGGGGTAAATCCCCAACAGTGCAATTGCTGGGTCGTAGGGCAGATATATTTTTAACTGTTTGAGGAACCTCCACACAGTTTTCCAGAGTGGCTGCACCAGTTCACATTCCCACCAACAGTGTATGAGGGTTCCCTTTTCTCCGCATCCTCTCCAACATTTGTTGTTTCCTGCCTTGTTAATTTTCCCCATTCTCACTGGTGTGAGGTGGTATCTCATTGTAGTTTTGATTTGTATTTCCCTGATGGCAAGTGATGCAGAGCATTTTCTCATATGCATGTTGGCCATGTCTATGTCTTCCTCTGTGAGATTTCTGTTCATGTCTTTTGCCCATTTCATGATTGGATTGTTTGTTTCTTTGCTGTTGAGTTTAATAAGTTCTTTATAGATCTTGGAAACTAGCCCTTTATCTGATATGTCATTTGCAAATATCTTCTCCCATTCTGTAGGTTGTCTTTGAGTTTTGTTGACTGTATCATTTGCTGTGCAAAAGCTTCTTATCTTGATGAAGTCCCAATAGTTCATTTTTGCTTTTGTTTCTTTTGCCTTCGTGGATGTATCTTGCAAGAAGTTACTATGGCCGAGTTCAAAAAGGGTGTTGCCTGTGTTCTTCTCTAGGATTTTGATGGAATCTTGTCTCACATTTAGATCTTTCATCCATTTTGAGTTTATCTTTGTGTATGGTGAAAGAGAGTGCTCTAGTTTCATTCTTCTGCATGTGGATGTCCAATTTTCCCAGCACCATTTATTGAAGAGACTGTCTTTCTTCCAATGGATAGTCTTTCCTCTTTTATCGAATATTAGTTGCCCATAAAGTTCAGGGTCCACTTCTGGATTCTCTATTCTGTTCCACTGATCTATGTGTCTGTTTTTGTGCCAGTACCACACTGTCTTGATGACCACAGCTTTGTAGTACAACCTGAAATCTGGCATTGTGATGCCCCCAGATATGGTTTTCTTTTTTAAAATTCCCCTGGCTATTCGGGGTCTTTTCTGATTCCACACAAATCTTAAAATAATTTGTTCTAACTCTCTGAAGAAAGTCCATGGTATTTTGATAGGGATTGCATTAAACGTGTATATTGCCCTGGGTAACATTGACATTTTCACAATATTAATTCTGCCAATCCATGAGCATGGAATATTTTTCCATCTCTTTGTGTCTTCCTCAATTTCTTTCAGAAGTGTTCTATAGTTTTGAGGATATAGATCCTTTACATCTTTGGTTAGGTTTATTCCTAGGTATCTTATGCTTTTGGGTGCAATTGTAAATGGGATTGACTCCTTAATTTCTCTTTCTTCAGTCTCATTGTTAGTGTATAGAAATGCCACTGACTTCTGGGCATTGATTTTGTAACCTGCCACGCTACCGAATTGCTGTATGAGTTCTAGCAATCTTGGGGTGGAGACTTTTGGGTTTTCTATGTAGAGTATCATGTCATCAGCGAAGAGGGAGAGTTTGACTTCTTCTTTGCCAATCTGAATGCCTTTAATGTCTTTTTGTTGTCTGATTGCTGAGGCTAGGACTTCCAGTACTATGTTGAACAGCAGTGGTGAGAGTGGACATCCCTGTCTTGTTCCTGATCTTAGGGGAAAGGCTCCCAGTGCTTCCCCATTGAGAATTATATTTGCTGTGGGCTTTTCATAGATGGCTTTTAAGATGTCGAGGAATGTTCCCTCGATCCCTACACTCTGAAGAGTTTTGATCAGGAATGGATGCTGTATTTTGTCAAATGCTTTCTCTGCATCCAATGAGAGGATCATATGGTTCTTGGTTTTTCTCTTGCTGATATGATGAATCACATTGATTGTTTTACGGGTGTTGAACCAGCCTTGTGTCCCAGGGATAAATCCTACTTGGTCATGGTGAATAATTTTCTTAATGTACTGTTGGATCCTATTGGCCAGTATCTTGTTGAGAATTTTTGCATCCATGTTCATCAGGGATATTGGTCTGTAATTCTCCTTTTTGGTGGGGTCTTTGTCTGGTTTTGGAATTAAGGTGATGCTGGCCTCATAGAACGAATTTGGAAGTACTCCATCTCTTTCTATCTTTCCAAACAGCTTTAGGAGAATAGGTATGATTTCTTCTTTAAACGTTTGATAAAATTCCCCTGGGAAGCCATCTGGCCCTGGACTCTTGTGTCTTGGGAGGTTTTTGATGACTGCTTCAATTTCCTCCCTGGTTATTGGCCTGTTCAGGTTTTCTATTTCTTCCTGTTCCAGTTTTGGTAGTTTGTGGCTTTCCAGGAATGCGTCCATTTCTTCCAGATTGCCTAATTTATTGGCGTATAGCTGTTCATAATATGTTTTTAAAATCGTTTGTATTTCCTTGGTGTTGGTAGTGATCTCTCCTTTCTCATTCATGATTTTTTTTTAGTCTTCTCTCTCTTCTTTTTAATAAGGCTGGCTAATGGTTTATCTATCTTATTAATTCTTTCAAAGAACCAACTCCTGGTTCTGTTGATCTGTTCCACAGTTCTTCTGATCTCGATTTCGTTGAGTTCTGCTCGAATCTTTATTAACTCCCTTCTTCTCTTGGGTGTAGGATCTATTTGCTGTTTTTTCTCTCGCTCCTTTATGTGTAAGGTTAGCTTTTGTATTTGAGTTCTTTCCTGTTTTTGAATGGATGCTTGTATTGCGATGTATTTCCCCCTTAGGACTGCTTTTGCTGCATCCCAAAGATTTTGAACGGTTGTATCTTCATTCTCATTAGTTTCCATGAATCTTTTTAATTCTTCCTTAATTTCCTGGTTGACCCTTTTATCTTTTAGCAGGATGGTCCTTAACCTCCACCTCCTTAAGGTGTTTGAGGTCCTTCCAAACTTCTTGTTGTGATTTAGTTCTAATTTCAAGGCATTATGGTCTGAGAATATGCAGGGAACAATCCCAATCTTTTGGTACCGGTTCAGACCCGATTTGTGACCCAATATGTGGTCTATTCTGGAGAAAGTTCCATGTGCGCTTGAGAAGAATGTGTATTCAGTTGAGTTTGGATGTAAAGTTCTGTAGATATCTGTGAAATCCATCTGGTCCAGTGTCTCATTTAAAGCTCTCGTTTCTTTGGAGATGTTGTGCTTAGAAGACCTATCGAGTATAGAAAGAGCTAGATTGAAGTCACCTAGTATAAGTGTACTATTATCTAAGTATTTCTTCACTTTGGTTAATAATTGATTGATATATTTGGCAGCTCCCACATTCGGGGCATATATATTGAGGATTGTTAAGTCCTCTTGTTGAATAGATCCTTTAAGTATGATATAGTGTCCCTCTTCATCTCTCACTACAGTCTTTGGGGTAAATTTTAGTTTATCTGATATAAGGATGGCTACCCCTGCTTTCTTTTGAGGACCATTCGAATGGTAAATGGTTCTCCAACCTTTTATTTTCAGGCTGTAGGTGTCCTTCTGTCTAAAATGAGTCCCTTGTAGACAGCAAATAGATGGGTCCTGCTTTTTTATCCAGTCTGAAACCCTGCGCCTTTTGATGGGGTCATTAAGCCCGTTCACATTCAGAGTTACTATTGAGAGATATGAGTTTAGTGTCATCATGATATCTATTCAGTCCTTGTTTTTGTGGACTGTTCCACTGAACTTCTTCTTAAAGGGGAATTTTAAGAGTCCCCCTTAAAATTTCTTGCAGAGCTGGTTTGGAGGTCACATATTCTTTTAGTTGCTGCCTGTCTTGGAAGCTCTTTATCTCTCCTTCCATTTTGAATGAGAGCCTTGCTGGATAAAGTATTCTTGGTTGCATGTTCTTTTCATTTAGGACCCTGAATATATCCTGCCAGCCCTTTCTGGCCTGCCAGGTCTCTGTGGAGAGGTCTGCTGTTACCCTAATACTCCTCCCCATAAAAGTCAGGGATTTCTTGTCTCTTGCTGCTTTAAGGATCTTCTCTTTATCTTTGGAATTTGCAAGCTTCACTATTAAATGTCGAGGTGTTGAACGGTTTTTATTGATTTTAGGGGGGGATCTCTCTATTTCCTGGATCTGAATGCCTGTTTCCCTTCCCAGATTAGGAAAGTTTTCAGCTAGAATTTGTTCAAATACGTATTCTGGCCCTCTGTCCCTTTCGGCACCCTCGGGAACCCCAATTAAACGTAGGTTTTTCTTTCTCAGGCTGTCGTTTATTTCCCTTAATCTATCTTCATGGTCTTTTAATTGTTTGTCTCTTTTTTCCTCAGTTTCCCTCTTTGCTATCAACTTGTCTTCTATGTCACTCACTCGTTCTTCCACCTCGTTAACCCTCATCGTTAGGACTTCTAGTTTGGATTTCTAGCATCTCATTCAATTGATTTTTATTTCTGCCTGATTAGCTCTAAATTCTGCAGTCATGAAGTCTCTTGAGTCCTTTATGTTTTTTTCTAGAGCCACCAGTAGCTGTATAATAGTGCTTCTGAATTGGCTTTCTGACATTGAATTGTAATCCAGATTTTGTAACTCTGTGGGAGAGAGGACTGTTTCTGATTCTTTCTTTTGAGGTGAGGTTTTCCTTCTAGTCATTTTGCTCAGTGCAGAGTGGCCAAAAGCAAGTTGTATTGGGAAAAAGAGAAAAAGAGAGGAGAGAAAGAAGGAAAGAAAAGAGAAAGAGAAAAAAAAGGGAAGAAAAAAAACGAAAAAAAAAAAAAAAAGAAGAAAAAGAAAGAAAAAGAAAGGAGAAAAAAAGGGGGTGGGGAAGGAAACAAATCAAAAAGCAAAACAAAAAAAAAAAAAAAAAAAAAAAAGAACCACGGGGGAGTATCTTCTGATTCTGTGTACTTTAAGTCCCTTGGCTTCTCCTGGAAGTTGTCAGTCTAGCTGGTGTTCTGGGGGAGGGGCCTGTTGTGCTGATTTTCAGGTGTTAGCAGTCGGGGGAGCTGCTGTGCCCCTGCCTGGTGCAGGGCTCAGTGGGGGTTGTTTACCCCATGAGGCCGCAGGAGGAACAGCCCCAGTGGCGGGGCCAGCTCTGGAAACCTGGATTCAGCTCCGGCAGGAACTCCGTCTGCAGGGCCTGGAGGCTCCGGGGCGGGGCCGCTGATCTGCTCAGCTGGGGCAGGAGCGTCCTTGCTGTCCTGGGCCCTCCCGGCCTCTGCCTGTCCCGGGGGAGGCCGGATCCTGGGCCGTGTCCCGGCGCCCTGTGCTCTGGAGCCTGCGCTGTTGGATTCGCACTCCCGGGCCGCGCAGCCCCCTCCGCGGAGCTGCCGCCCGAGCCCCTCCGAGCTGCTCCTGGAACCGCACAGGCGTCTCTGCATGGAGCCTCTTCCTCTGCCCGAGCCCCTCCGAGCTGCTCCGGGTCCCGCCGTGCGCGCTGCAGCCCTTAGGGAGCTCGGCGCACTCTCCTGGGCGCGCAGTTGCTGTTACTGTCCCAGGGAACCCGAGGGCATCCTCGCCCTCCTGGGTCCTGCTCCACCTCCCCGCAAGCCCCTCTCCGCCCGGGAAGGTTGGTGCAGCTCCTGCGTCTCCGGGACGGGGCTCTCCTGTCCTGGGGACACTCGCCCCGGCCTCAGCCCGGCTCCTCGCGGGGCCCCTCCCCCTTGGAGGCCTTTGTTTCTTTATTTCTTTTTCCCCGTCTTCCTACCTTGATAGATGCGCGAACTCTTCTCACTGTAGCATTCCAGCTGGTCTCTCTTTAAATCTCAGGCCGAATTGATAGATTTTCAGGATAATTTGAAGGTTTTCTAGGTAATTTGGTGGAGACAGGTGATTTGGAGACCCTACTCTTCCGCCATCTTGCTCCTCCCCCCTCTGCCCCATCTACTGATGTTCTCGCCCTCTCACTAAATTTAAAATTTTTAAAAAGAAATGAATAATCGAGAAATGAATAAAAGAACTATATAGCAAATATTTTTAAAATGGAAGAATGATATGATATAGTATGCTAATCATCAAGGAAGTCAAAGGAGACAAAAAAAGCAAAATGAAATAATGTCCGATTGAGGAATTAATGGAAATCAGAAAGAATTAAAAACAGACTCAGATGGAAGTGGGACAGGACCGTGACAAAGCACAACAAATGAGAATTTGCAGGAATGTTAAATAGCTCTTTTGCTTAACTTTCTGTGAGAAAGGCCAATAATAAGAAAAATAAGAACATTATACAAGATGCCAGTAAGGGAATCCAATAGTAGAAAAATCTATGAGTCTAAAGGGCTAATATGGAGATTGGAAAAAACAATCTTGTAAATTAAATTGACCGACTGACTGATTGAGAGTCATGACTGATTGAGAGAGTGTGTGTGTGCAGGAGCCTGGATGGGGGAGAGGCAGAGGGAGAGTGAGACAGAGAATCCTAAGCAGACTCCAAGCCCAGCATGGAGCCGCACATGGGGCTTGATCTCATGACCCTGAGATCATGATCTGAGCCAAAAGCAAGAGTTGGATGCTTAATGGACTGAGCCAGCCAGGCACCTCTGTAAAGTATATTTAAATCTAAAGATTTAGGGGTATCTGGCTGGCCCCATTGGAAAAGCATAGGACTCTTGATCTCAGGGTTGTGAGTTTGAGCCACGTCAGGGGCACAGTTTACTTAGTAAAAAAAATAAGTAAATCTACAGATTTGTATGAACTAGTCTTAAAAATGAATAACTATGGAGCATCTGTAACTGATCTTGGAGTCAAGTTAATTCCATTATCAAAGGACAAACTAACAAAGAGATGCTACTTCCACATTCTCAAGAAATGAGAATTTGAAACCTTGTGTTAATATAGCCTGGGCACTGGTTCCATGAAACTATAAACTCACTGCTAATTCATATATAAGGAGCTAAAAGAAAGATGACAGATTACCAGCAACCCTAATTTTTCCTAAGTAACTCATATCAAATAAACCACACCAGCTTTTCATAAAACTTAAGATTTACTTCATAATGATAATTTAGAATGGAGAGACCAAGAATATTTGGTATCTCCCCAGGCAAGAGAAACAAAAGCGAAAATAAACAACTGGGACTATATCAAAACAAAAAGCTTCTGCACAGCAAAAGAAACTATCAACAAAACAAAAGGCAAAGTACTGAACTACTGAATGGGAGAAAACATTTGCAAATCATATATCCAATGGGGAGTTATTATCTAAAATATATAAAGAAAAAATATAGAAAGAACTCATATAACCCAACAACAAAACAATCCGATTAAAAAAAGGGGAGAATGGTGGCACAGTGGTTTAGCACCTGCAGCTCAGGGTGTGATCCTGGAGACCCGGGATCAAGTCCCACGTCGGGCTTCCTGCATGGAGCCTGCTTCTCCCTCAGTCTCTCTCTCTCTCTGAATAAATAAATGAAAAAAAAAATGGGGAGAAGACCTGAACAGATACTTTTCCAAAGAAGACATACAGATGGCAGAGACATGAAAAAGATGCTCAATGTCATTACTCATCAGAGAAATGCAAATCAAAACCACAATAAGATATCACTTTACACCTGTCATAATGGGTAGAATCAAAAAGATAAGAAATAGCAAGTGTTGATGAGGATGTAGAAAAAGGAACCCTCTTTACTGCTGGTGGTAATGTAAATTGGGCAACCACTGTGGAAAACAGCATAATGTTTCTCAAAAAATTAAAAAATATTAATACCATATGATCCAGTAACTCCACTACTGGGTATTTACCCAAAGAAAACAAAAACACTAACTTGAAAAGATATATGAACCCGTATGTTTATTGCAGCATCATTTGCAATAGTCATGACATGGAAACAATCCAAATATCCATTGACAGATGAATGGGTAAAGAATATATGGTATAGGGGCACCTGGGTGGCTCAGTGGTTGAATGTCAGCCTTTGGCTCAGGTTGCGATCCTGGGATCCTTGGATCGAGCCCCTCATTGGGCTTCCCGCAGGGAGCCTGCTTCTCCCTCTGCCCATGTCTCTGCCTCTCTTTGTGTCTCTCATGAATAAATAAAATCTTTAAAAAAAAAAAAAGAATATGTGGTATATATACACAATGGAATATTACTCAGCATAGAAAAGAATGAGATCTTGTCATTTGCGACAATAAGGATGGATTTAGAGGGTATTGTGCTAAATGAAATAAGTTAGGCAGAGAAAGGCAGATACCATATAATTTTGCTTTTATGTGGAATCTAAGAAATAAAACAAATTAACAACAAACCCATAAATACAGAGAACAAACTGGTGGTTGCTAGAGGGCAAAGGGTTGGCAGATAGGCAAGAGAGGTGAGGGGACCAAGAGACACAAACTTCAATTATAAAATAAGTCGTGGGGATGAACAATATAGCATAGAGACTACAGTCAATAATATCTTAAGAACTTTTTTAAAAAAGATTTTATCCATTCATTCATGAAAGTCACAGAGGCAGAGACATAGGCAGAAGGAGACACAGGATCCCTGGGGGGGAACCCAATGCAGGACTCGATCCCAGGACCTCGCGATCACGACCCAAGCCAAAAACCGATAGATGCTCAACCACTGAGCCACCTAGGTGCCCCTTATTTTAAGAACTTTTTCAATAGCTGATTAAAAAGAACAAATATTTCTAGTAAAAAAAAAAGAACTTTTTATGATGACAGGTGGTAACTACACTTATTTTAGTGAGCATTTTTTAATATACAGAAGTTTTACATTATTATGTTGTACACTTGAGACTGATATAATATTGTATATCAACTGTTTCAATTTTTTAAAAGAATATTTGGATATTATCAGGCATTTTTCAATACCAAATTATCATTTCTAAAAATTTATGACACTGAATAAACTCCAAGAAAATAAATTATGGTATGGTTTCTATATGAGTCTATAAAGGTGACACTGAAGTCTATTTCATTTTGATTACATATTGCTGATTACCTGCAGTTGCAACGAATTCAGTGCAAAAGACAGTGAATGTAAAGTTCATCATACCACATGTTAGAATTTGATGAATAGGTCGGGAATAAAGAATAGTGATCTATGGTAAAAGCAATGATAATAGAAAAACAGTAATAAATAGAATTAAACCCTACATTACTTTCCCTCTTTATCAGTGTCTAAAATAAACATTAACTCATTTGTTTTAAGTTAATGGAACACAAATCCAACCATTAGGTTTTATGAACAAGAAAAAGATGTGACTCTTGATTATTCTTATCCAAATTTTGTGAAAAGATAGAGTAGCTAAGGGGGAAAAAGGAGTCAAGAAGAAAAAGGAAAACATTTAAGCTGGTATTTAGAGATATTTGGAGTACTCAAGCATGTGTCCGAAATCTATATGGGGACACCAATTTAAAAGATACTGCAAATTCTATTATAAATACCTCTCTAAATGTCAACACCACTGCAAAGGAAAGTAACAGTAACAATGAATTCAAATTATGATGAAAGGATTAGAGGATAAACACCAGATGAAGTTTTCCAAATTATCTAAATGGTTGTACATTTTGTATTCATGGTTTAGCAGACTGCTTCCTTTTTTCCTGCATAGCATGGGAAGGAGATTACAATGATAAAAAATAAGAATTATAGAGCTCTCATTCCATGATTAGGATAGGTGAATGACAAAAATAAAACAAGAAAACATGGAAATCTAATGCTATAATTAGGACAATTCTACACTTATTTTAATATTTTGTTACCTTAAATAAAAGTATGAAATATAAGGGACAATAATCTGAGATTAGGAAAAAATTCTTAGGAATATTCTCATAAGAGATAGCACAATAGAGTAATTTAAAAGATAAAGACAAAACTGGAGGAGCCAGACTCAGAATAAATTACCCATTTGTTAAAGTGAAATTGTAATCTTATCTTTAAAATGATGAATTCCTAAAATAACTATACAAAAGGCAGCAATCAATAATCCTAACTTTCATAAGAATAACAAGAAAATACTCCCCATCATCTTCCAAGTGGTCCTTAATAATACCTTTAAGAATCTACAACCCGTCTATAAGGTAAGTTAACGTAAATTTAGGTAACAATGATGGCTCCTGATAAACACAAGTAATTCATTACCTTAAAAAGCAGTAGAGCCTGGTAACTCAGAAAATTTACATATATTATGAATGACAGATGCATAGGAAGTTAAACTTTTTAAGACTTGAAGTATGGCAGACAAACACTCTCTCCCATAAAACCTGCTTGGCTTGGCATTACTTTTGGAAGCTGAATACCATGCTGGTAGAGCTGCAGGTATAACAATGTACGGTAAATCTTATGCTTCTTGTACTTTATGATTATGTCATAAAGAATATTTCTTACAACCATAGTAACCTGACTATATTTAGAGTGCAAAAATAACATATTCTATCAAAATCAACATTAAAAATCAACACTGGAATCCAAAAATTCCAGGTCTAGCAGCAAATTTCCTGAGATAAGTCATACTAGCTCTTTTTTCCCTAAACCTTACTAAGTTATATTCGTACATGTGTGTGTGTACATATTCTTTTCACCACTATGTTGAAGACTCAAGTTTTACAACTTTGTTGAACATCTTCAGAATTACTATAGTAGCAAAATAAGAATATTTCTCCTTTTCGTGCAATTATAAAGAATCCAGAACTCTTATTATATGTTGGCAGTAGTAAGCATGTTAGAAATAAACGTATGTTACCTTTAACCAAAACCTATATATAGATTGTAGTTTACAAATACAAAATATTTAGCAATACAGAATTTATTTAAAGGTGTCAGAGTTCTGTGAGGTTACTTCAATTCATGTCTATATAAATATCAATTGATCACAGGTGATGACAGCCGGGGCAAAGCAAGAAGAATGATGAAAATAGACCATGATAACTAGCTACACAATGAATGAAACCAAGAAATCTAAAGATTTCTTAGAGGGTGGATTTTGATTGGTTTATTATGGGAGAGTTAGAAGTCAACAGTCTTAGGATGAAATCTGAATAATCAGGAAGTCTACTTGGAACTTACATTCAGAGATGTTTCTAGGTGGTAGAGCCAATATGAGAAATCTAGCACTCACCATGATAAAATCATTAAAGAGAAGTCCAGAAAAATCTGCAACTTTGCAAAATGAAATAAAATCTTGCTGGTGCAAACAAACAAAAACCCAAATAAGTTAATCTCCTTACCGTTTAATCAACTTTGCATTTGACTATAACAAATACTTTGTTCTATTGCTCACGTTATTTTTCTGTTTTGTGATTATAAAAATCATTTGATAAAAATACAGGAAGTTGGTAAGGGTCAGAATTCAAGTCTATTGTTTTCATGAAGAATATCTGGGGGGCAGCCCCAGTGGCTCAGCGGTTTAGCGCTGCCTTCAGTCTAGGGTGTGATCCTGGAGACCTAGGATCAAGTCCCAAGTCAGGCTCCCTGCATGGAGCTTGCTTCTCCCTCTGCCTGTGTCTCTGCCTCTCTCTCTCTCTGTGTCTCTCATGAATATCTGGGAAATTATTAGAAGCCCTTCTCAGCCACAAATATTCAAAATGATTCCCAATACGCTGGCTATACCACTGCAAAAGATTTAAAAATAAAAAGATATCCTAGGCACCAAAGAACTCATGGCCAAGGATCTAGTCTCAGCTTCTAAGAGAGATGAAGATGTTAAGACCTAAATAAAAATCAAGAAATGGTAACAAATAGCATCCAGATGACAAGAATATTTCGAGGCATATGTGGCTTTCTAAAGATACTAAGTTGTAGATGAGCAAAAATTAGATGTTTAATATCAATAGTAAACTAGATTCTTGTATGCTTTAAGTCAGTGGACATGATCAGTTTTACTATCTATTGTTGAAGTGACTGTAGAAATGACAGCTATACCTCTGACACATGAGTCATGAAAAAATAATGACCAGGTTACCTCGAAGAATATAAAGAAGGCAACTTTTTGGAGTTTGTCACAGAAGTGTCTAAGAAAATACTGAACAATATGAATTATTTCAGGTACAGAATTATCAAGTCCCTTTTTACTTCCTGTCACAACGTTTTTCAAAGAATTAATGATAAATGTGCTTATATCTAGTCTTTTAACCTCCCTACACTTCTGGTGTTTAGGGTTCTGTATTTTATGAGAGTTAAGGCTGGGTTGTCCAATAACAAATAATTTAATAACCAAGTATAACACCTAGGCATCTAGAGCCTGAACTGAGGGAACAGTTCTTGTTCTTTATACATTCTTGTTTTATATATATATGTATATATTTTATATGTAGAGCTATATCTCTACAGTAAGAAGCTTTGCTGAAAAAGGAGAATAGATGATATTGTTTAGTTTTATAAAGATCTTGAGACAACCATATCATGTGTGTACTCTGTAGGCATCCAAGCAGCCATATAATTAACACAAATATCCTCAATGCATGGACAAGAACCTTAGAATTCATTTGATCCAGCCTCCCATCCAATGTAGGATTCTCCTCAGTTTCTTAAAAATACAACATCGAGCACTAAAAAAAAAAAAAAAACAAACAAAAAAAAACAACATCAATTTATTGTGTAGTATCCTTTCCCCAACTATGCGGGGTATTCCTTCCTTCATCTCTGTGCCCACTATGACTATATATAAAAGAAGAGGGGGTTGAGACAAGATCTCACATATTTCTTCTAACTCACTGATTCTCATAAATATTTTGTTTGTTGTAATCTACTGAGCCTAAATATTATGTATGCCCTTAGGATTATACATTTTTTTCATACAGATGTTAAAGAAATACATACTCTTAAACCATAAAAATAAAAATTCATAGACTTTTTTTGTACTGGGAAAGTTTTTTCAAAAGCATCTATTATGTTATACTTAATAAGTATATGTAGTCATCTAGAAGAGAGATTTCTTCATATATTATTCTGAATGACTCCTTGCCAACAGGTGATAATGCCTTGGGGTTTCCTGATATATGCTGTGATCACTGGAATATTGCACTGCTACTAGAATTCTGATCTATGTGGTTTTTTTTTCTTAAAGTTGTTATTCAGTAAGGTCTCAAGTACAACACACTTCTCAGATGTTACTCTAGTTTATGCTCTGTTTTATAGCTGCTGGTAGGAGCATATGCATGCATTTGCAAACAAGGCTTGCATCATTGGGATGTAGATGTGACTTAAGCTTCAGTCAGTTTTAGTAAGTAATCAAGAAAGGCTATATTAATTTAATTTAATCTTAATGAAAATGAGAAATTACAAAGAATTTGTAAATTTAATTGGAGAAACAAGGGAGAAGGTTAAAAAGAGGTAAGGTTCTCTGAGGCTTAGTATAAGTTGTGTGTTTGACAAAGGGTCACCTATGTGGGATATGAATTAGAATCAGTAGTTATGAATGGAAAGACTGGTGAAAAAACTCAGTATAATTTGCTGAAGATAAACATACTTGTCAGCCATGTTCTAAGGCTTAATCATTTTTATTACTACTTCTATTTTGTCAATGGTAGTTAGGTACCAACTTGACACAAAACGAATTCTGTCTTCCAGATGTCGTTTTACTGGAGGTCTGAAGAACAGACCATGCTATCCTCTCTTTGTGGTATGTAGTATATGCAGCCATAATCTTCAAAATCACTATATCATAAATTTCTATCTACTTTAATATTCATTTTCACTTTGAGGTCCTTTTGACCATTTGATGACTTTCAGATCGCAATTCCTTT
Source organism: Canis aureus (assembly GCF_053574225.1). Lineage (NCBI taxonomy): Eukaryota > Metazoa > Chordata > Mammalia > Carnivora > Canidae > Canis > Canis aureus. The sequence goes on along the minus strand of NW_027554447.1, from coordinate 165,161 downwards.
TAATACCTATTCTGCTTTATTGTTTTTCTCCTAATGCAGTAGTAGTTTCTATTTTAGAGGGGTAGAATCTCATCTTGTCTCCACTCCACATGTCTAAGTTCTCTGCATACTTTTATATTGCTTTGCTGCCCTTACTGCTATTTGCAATTTAATATAATCTGTGAATTTCATTAATATGCTTTTTCCTCTCTTTTCTACATCATTAATGCAGCACCTAGGTAAGACAGGACGTAACACTGATCCTTGCAGCACCTAGACATATTCGCCAATTTGATACATTTCCTTTTATGCTTTATCAATATTTTTTATGGTTCTCCAGCCAGGTTTGAATACATCTGACTCTGTTTATATCCAGGACAACTTGAATTAATTGTGCACAGATGTCATGAGACACTGCATCACGGCTTCACTAATTTGAGAAATACTACATCCCCTATATTTTTTCACTTACTAATATATCTACAAAACTCACATTTTCAGATTAGCTTAATATTTATGATTCTAACAATCTATATTTAGTTCTCTTTTAATACTCGTGCCATTATTTCATAGAGATAGATGATCTTCATTCTTTGAACACTCCTTTATTAAACTTTTAATTTTGTAACAATTTGAGATTTACAGAGAAGTTACAAAGATAGTAGAGTCAGTTCCCTCTTACCTTTTCCCCAGCTTTCCCTAATATTATCTTTAAAAATCACGGTAGAGTGACACCTGGGTGGCTCAGCAGTTGAGCGTCTACCTTCGGCTCAGGGCATGATCCTGGGGTCTGGGATGGAGTACCGTATCAGGCTTCCTGTGTGTCTGCCTCTCTCTCTCTCCGTCTCTCTCATAAATAAATAAATTAATCTTAAAAAAAAAAAAAAACCATGGTACATTTGTCAAAACTAAGAAGTTAACATTGATATAACATTATTAACTACAGATTTCATTCACATTCCACCCATGTCTGTCCAGTGATCTTTTTCTGTGCAAGGATCTAGGATACCACATTGCATTTAGTAGTTATGTTTCCTTAGTCTCGAATGATCTGTGACAATTTCTCAGTCTTCCCTTGTTTTTTATTCCATTGACACTTATGAAGCATGCTGGTCAGATATTTAGTAAAATGTCCCTCAATCTGGGTTTGTTGGACATTTTATTGTAATAAGACAGGGGTTATGTTTTCTGGAGAAGACTCCTACAAAGGCAAGATATCCTTCTCACTGTATCATACTAGGAGTATATGGTATTAGCAGTATTTATCACTGGTGATGCTAACTTTGATAACTTGGTTAAGGTGGTGTCTGCTAGATTTCTTCACAGCAAGTTAGAAATTTTCCCTTTCCATACTCTTCTATGCATTCTCAGTGGGGGGGTATTATAACATCCTCAAGGAAGTAAAAACTCATTCCTGCAGGCAAAAAAAATTTAACTCTTTTCATGCATAAAATAGTGGATATATAAATAGTACATAAAGAGATATACAGTGTATTTATGGTAATAAAATTTCACCTGGGTGAGGGGGGGCATTATGAAAAAATGTCTAAAAAGGTTCCTGTGTCTGTGTGGAGTCGGGGATGGTTTTTTAAAGGAGGAGGCTGGGGATCCCTGGGTGGCTCAGTGGTTTGGCGCCTGCCTTTGGCCCAGGGCGTGATCCTGGAGACCCGGAATCAAGTCCCGCGTCGGGCTCCTGGAATGGAGCCTGCTTCTCCCTCTGCCTGTGTCTCTGCCTCTCTCTTTCTGTCTCTATGTCTATCATGAATGAATGAATGAATGAATAAGTAAATAAATAAATCTTTAAAAAAATAATAAAATAAAGGGGGAGGCTGCTGGTAGATACTTCCCTATTCATTGGAAGCAATGAACCCCACATTGGAAGGGAGTAGAATTAAGCCCTAGCTCCTAAAAAGGAGAGAGTATATACACACATTATTTGGAATTTTTCTGTAAGGATATTTCTTTTCCTGTAAGTCATCATTTTGGTCCATTTTCTGTCAGTAGTATGTCAGGTCTGTGTTTCTGTAATGGTTTAGGTCTTCTAACAAGCATATCCAAATAGGATTAGGTAAGCAAAAGATTTGGGGATTTGCTTATAATAGGTGATGAGAAGGGAGCAAAGGAAGGTAAGAGAGCCTCCAGGCTGTGAAGGAAAAAGGGAAGAAGGAGGCCAGGTGGGAAGAGCATCAGACTGCAGCACAGTTCTAAGTAAGTTTTGGCTCAGTCAGTGGGAAGTCCTTGAGTCAAAGTATGCCAGTAAAGGAGTCCTGCATCTAATTGGAAAGGACCCGCTTTACAACACCCATATACAGTCATTGTCTGGAAGGATCACTTGGGAATCCTGGCCTTGGCATGAATTTGAGATTGGGTCTAAAAGGCAGCAGATGGGGTCATCAGTCATTTATGTTTCCCATAGCAGGAAATCTAAGCACTACATTTTCATGCCCATCACATTCCTTACTTTTATACAGTTGTATTAAAAGTCCAGAACTTATTTTTGAAATAATATTACCTAATTCTTTCCACATTCTAAGAAGTATGTTTTTATTTTTTGTTTTTCAAAACATAGCTGCATACAACACAGTAAGCAGCAATTTCTTAGAAAATATACCCTTATCAAAATATCAATAGCATTTTTCACAGAACTAAAAAATTATCCTAAATTTGTATGGAACCGGGCAGCCCCAGTGGCGCAGCGGTTTAGCGCCGCCTGCAGCCCAGGGTGTGATCCTGAAGACCCTGGATCGAGTCCCACGTCAGGCTCCCTGCATGGAGCCTGCTTCTCTCTCTGCCTGTGTCTCTGTCCCTCTCTCTCTCTCTCTCTCTCTCTCTGTCTTTCATGATAAATAAATAAAATCTTAAAAAAATGTAAAAAAACCCTAAATTTGTATGGAACCACCCAAGACCCCGAATAGCCAAAGCAATATTGAAAAAGAACAAAATTGGAGATATCACAATCCCAGATTTTAAGAGATACTACAAAGCTGTAATAACCAAAATGGTATGGTATTGGCACAAAAATAGATACACAGTTCGATAGAACAGAGAGCCCAGAAATAATCCCACAATTATATGGCCAGTTAATCTTTGACAAAGGAGATAAGAATATGTAATGGGAAAAAGACAGTCTCTTCAACAAATGGTGTTGGTAAAACTGGACAGCTATCTGCAAAACAATGAATGTGGACTGCTTCCTTATACTATACACAAACTTAATTCAAAATATATTAAAGACCTAAATGTAAGACAGGAAATCAGTAAAATCCTAGAAGAGAACAAAGCCAGAAACTTCTCTGACATCAGCCAGACAACTTTTTCTTAGATATGTCTCCTAAGGGAAGGGAAATAAAACAAAAATAAACTATTGGGACTACATCAAAATAAAAAGCTTCTAACACAGCAAAGGAAGGTCAACAAACTAAAAGACATCTACTGAATGGGAGAATATATTTGCAAATGATATATCCAATAAAGGGTTAGTATCCAAAATATATACAGAACTTCTACAACTCAGCACCAAAAATAAACCAATTAATAATGGGCTAAAGACTTGAATAAATATTTCTTCAGAGAAGACACAGAGATGACCAACATACACATGAAAAGATGCTCAACATCATTCATCAACAGGAAAATGCAAATCAAAACCACAATGAGGTATCATCACACACCTGTCAGAATGGCTACAAAAAAAAATACTAGAAACGAGTGTTGGTCAAGTTGCAGAGAAAAAGGAACCCTTGTGCACTGTTGGTAGGAATGCAAACTGGAGCAGCTCAAATGGAAAACAGTATGGAGGGTCCTCAAAAAATTCAAAATAGATTTACCTTGTGATCCAGTAATTCCATTACCAGGTATTTACCCCCAAAATAAGAAAACATCAATTGGAAAAGATACATGTACCCCTAGGTTTACTGCAACATTATTTACAAGAGTCAAATTATGGAGCCCAAGTTTCTAATAATATATGAATGAGTTAAAAAGATGTGGTATATACACACACACACACACACACACACACAAAATGGAATATTACTAAGCCATAAAATAGAATGAAATCCTTCTATTTACAACAACATGGATGGATCTAAAAGGTATAATGGCAAGTGTAATAAGCTAGTCAGAGAAAGACCAATACTATATGATTTCCCTCACATGTGGAATATAAGAAACAAACAAGCAAAGAAAAAAGGAACAAAAAAACAGACTCTTAACTATAGGGAACTGATGGCACCAGAGGGGAGGTGGGTACAAGGATGGGTGAAATAAGAGTACACTTATGATGAGCACTGGGTAATGTATAGAATTACAGTGGAATTAAAAGTAATAATTTTTTTAATTAAAAAAAGAAAATAAAGGAAATCCTCACACGTGCTCCAACAAAGATGAACCTTGAGGACATAATGCTAAATGAAATAGGCCAGTCACAAAAAGACAAATACTGTATGGGTTCTATACACAAGGTACCTACAGTAGTCAAATTCATGGAGACAGAAAGCAGAAATGTCAGGTACTTGTGGGAAAGGGAATGAGGAACTGTGGCTTAATTGGTATAGAGTTTCAATATTGCAAGATGAAAAGAGATCTAGGGATTAGTTGCAGAACAATGTCAATGTACTTAACACTACTGAAATACAAACTTAAAAAGATGATTAAGATGGTAAGTTTTATGTTATTTTACCACAATTTTTTAAAAGTCAGTTAATTGTTTAGAGCAAAAATAGCAATATGTATTTTTGAGCTTATAGAAAGTATAGATGTAAAAATAATGACAAAATTAGTACAAAGAATGAGAGGGAAGTATATAAAATTACATTGCTGTAAGGGAAGTTATAAGTGAAGTAGTATAACACTAATCCAAGGTAGACTGTGATAATTTAAGTACGTATATTTCATTTCTAAAGGATCCTATTAAATTACAACACAAGTATATATGACCAAGCAGACAAATGAGGAGATAGAATAGAAACCGAAAAAATACTCGATTAACCTAAAAGAACATAGGAGAAGAGGAATGAAAGAACAGAGAATACAGGGGACATATAGAAAACAAGTATCAAGATGACAGAGTTAAATTCAACCACATCAGTAATTAAATTTAACTTAAACACACCAATTTAAAAATATTCTTACAAAATACATTGACAAATATTAACAGCCTTATTTACGAAACCTTTTTATTTTTTTTAAGAAACCTTTCTAAAAATAGGATTTTAACATGAAAATTTATATATCGATATAATGGCTCATTCTTCATATAGTTATGATTTTACCGTATGTCATGGTTATTTATAAATATATATGTTCTATTAGTTGCCTGTATTACAGATATTTAAAAAATGCTTCTAATGAGACATACTATAACATTTCTCTATGACAAAAAGGAGATGGTACAAAATCAAGAAAATTTCTACTAAGTGAGTTATTTTTAGGGGGATTTTTCTTCTTCAATGAATTTCATTCTAAACCATGTCTTGCTGTTTTCTTCAATTGTTTCTATGGTCTCTATTTTTTTTTTTTTAAGATTTATTCATTTATTCAACAGAGAGAGAGGGAGTACGGGTGTTTGTAAGCAGGTGAAGCAGCAGGCAAAGGGAGAGGGACAAATAGGTCCCCCTCTGAGCCGAAAGCCCAACGTGGGGGTCGATCTCAAGATCCAGAGATCATGACCTGAGCCGACGGCATAGGTGTAACCAACTGAGCCATGTATGCAGGCGCCCCTGTATCTTTTCAGTTTTATAGATTTTACAGAAATAGAAACTAAAAAAATATTTCAATATCTTGTTTCTTTTTTTTCTTGCCATGCCAGAATGCTATTTATTTATTATTTTTTTATTGGAGTTCAATTTCTTAAGTTTCTTAATAAAATTATTTACATATCAAGCAAAGTTCATAGTAGCAAACAGATTTTTTTTTTAAGATTTATTTATTCATGAGAGACACAGGGAGAGCATAGAGAGAGGCAGAGACCTAAGCAGAGGATTTGATCCCAGGGCTTGATCCCAGTCACAGGATTTGATCCCAGGACTCTGAGATCACAACCTGAGCCAAAGGCAGATGCTCAACCCCTGAGCAACCCAGGTGCCCTCAAACAGATTTTTTTATATGGAAATATCTAAATGTGAGACAGGAATCCATCAAAATCCTAGAGAACACAGGCAGCAACCTCTTCTACTTCAGCTGCAGATGAACTTCTTGCTAAACACATCTCCAAAGGCAAGAGAAACAAAAGCAAAAATGAAATACGGGACTTCATCAAGATAAAAAGCTTTTGCACAGCAAAGGAAATAGCAAAACTAAAAGGCAACCCACAGAATAGGAGAAGATATTTGCAGACATTTCTGATAAAGGGTTAGTATCCAAAATCTATGAAGAACTTACCAAACTCAACACTCAAAAAAACAAAAAAATCCAGTAAAGAAATGGACAGAAAACATGAACATATATCCAAAGAAGACATTACATACAAATGTCTAACAGACACATGAAAAAATGCTCAACATCACTAGGCATCAAGGAAATACAAATCAAAACCACATGAAATACCATCTCACACTGGTCAGAAAGGCTAAATGAACAACTCCGGAAACAAGAGATGTTGGTGAGGATGTGGAGAAAGGAGAACCCTCTTAAGCTATTGGTGGGAATGCAAACGGGTACATTCTGGAAAACAGTATAGAGGTTCCTCAAAAAGTTAAAAATAGAGTTACCTTCCAACTCAGTAATTGCACTAGTAGGTATTTATCCAAAGAATACAAACATAGTGATTTGAAAGGGCACATGCACCCCAGTGCTGATAGCAGCAATGTCCATAATAACCAAACTATGGAAAGAGCCCAGATGTCTACTGGCAGATAAATGGATAAAGAAGATGTGATATATACATACATACATACATTCACATAATGGAATATTACTCAGCCATCAAAAAGAATGAAATCTTGGCATTTGCAATGTGGATGGAACTAGCGTGTATTACGCTAAGTGAAATAACTCAGAAAAAGACAAATACCATATGATTTCATTCATATGTGGAATTTAAGAAACAAAACAGATGACCATAGGGGAAAGGAAGGAAAAATAAGACTAAAACAGAGAGGAAGGCAAACCATAAGAGACTCTTAACTATAGGAAACACAACTGAGGGTTACTGGAGGGGAAGTGGTTGGGGGGCTGGGATAATTGGGTGATAGGCATTAAGGAGGGCACTTGATATAATGAGGACTAGGTGTTACAATCAACTAATGAATCACTAAATTCTACCCCTAAAGCTCATAATATACTGTATGCTAACTAGAATTAATTTATATAAAAAGTTTGAAAAAAAATCTATGTTATCCTAATGATGCATGTTTACTTTTAGTATTATCATGGCCCTTTTATTTCTTTATTTCATTTGATCCTGCTCTTAAGAATTATTTTTTATTGTTACAAAAAATGGAAATCTCTAACAGATTTTAAGTATCTTCCTCAGTTACCTCTTTCACATAATGACAATCTCATTTCTTTTCTCCAGTTTCATTGAGATATAATTGGTATACACCACTGTACAAGTTTAGGGTGTACAACATAATTGTCTGACCTACATATATTGTGAAAAGATTACCATAATGTTTAGTTCTCATCTATCATCTTATATAGATACAATAAGCAAAAAACAAAAAAGTTCCTTGTGATGAGAAGTCTTAGGATTTACACTCTTAACTTCACATGTATCATATAGCAATGCAAACTATAATCAACATAAAAGGTACATTACATCCCTATTACTATTTATCTACCATTAGAAGTTTGTACTTCCCCTACCGGGGTACCTCCCCTCCCCCGCCTCTCATAACAACAAACCTGACCTCTTTTTTGAGCTTTGTTTTTACACTCCACATGTGAGATCATACAGTATCTGTCACCCTCCAACTTATTTCACATAGCCTAATACCTTCAAGGTCCATCCCTGTTGCTACAAATGGCAGGATTTCCTTGTTTTGCTTTTTTATGGCTAATATTTTACTGTGTGTGTATATCACAGCATTTTTATCCATTCATCTTTTGATGGACACTTAGGTTGTTTCCCTGTCTTGGTTATTGTAAATAATCCTGTGAACATGGGGGTGTAGATATTTTTTTCTTCACATTGTAAATTATGCCTAATCATCCCTAGCTTAAATTTTCTTGCCATCATTTATTTTTCAACTCATACCAACCACACAGTTGTGTAAAACCCCCTCTATTAAAGGGTACCAAATAGATCTTCACGTTCACCCCATAACCCTTGTAGTTCTCATCCACACTCGACGATATATTCTTTATTTAAGACTCTTGGTTTTGGTTTTTCCAAGTGTTCTCTCCACCTTCTCTTTCATATGTTGCCTCCTTCATCTCAAGATCTCTAAGAAAACTAATGCCCCAATTTTCTCCATGACTCTCTTCTTTTTCCTTTCTCTCTCTCTCTCTCTCAGGAATCTTTGTTTTTATCACAAGGGTTTTCCAAATTTTTCTTCACCCTGTACCTTTCCCAGGCTCTCACACTGAATTTCTTCCTGTTAAATAGCTCCATAGATGAACTTCATTTCCCTCTAAACCAAATACCGAGTGTCTATTAATGGCTTATCATCTTCCCTTTCACTCAAGATTTAATCTTTAGATTTTTTTAAACTTCCTTCTTACAATGGTCCACAGATCAATGTGTTCTTAAATTGAGGTCTTAAATTAAAAGATTAAACAACCTAAATAAAAATCATGAGTCAGGGTTGTTAAAAATGCAGATTCAGTGCCTCACCCTGGACTAACTAGGATTTCACAGGAGAGTCGCAACCTGCTTTTTAAACAAACATCCCATCTAAGTCTTAGGCACACTATGTTTGGGAACTAGTGCATTATATCAAGTATCATCTAATTCTGCAGATTCTACCTTTTCAATGTTTCTCATTTGGTTCTCTCCTTTCCTGTGGCCTTTACCCTAGTTTCAGGCTGCTTAATCTTTTAGCTGGACATCAGTAATAGGACTTCCTTGCCTCTAGGATATTTTCCATTCTAATTCATCCTACACACTGGAGTCTTATTAATCTTACTAAGTCACAGCTCTGCTCATATAATGTGACAAGAATTTATTGAGAGCATACTATATACTAGGTGCTCTAGGGCAGGAGGTTCCAAATGGGGCTGATAATCAGAGTCATTAAATGAAAGAAGCCTTTTCAAAATAGATTCTCTATCACCCCTCCAGGCCTATTAAATTAGAATCTCCAGAAATAGAGTTGAGAAGTTTATTTTTAAAAAGTTCCCCCAGGTGACTCTGATACTTTTGGGCAACATGAGATTGGTTAATATAAAGACTAAGACATTCTTGTGTATTTCAGAGTATACTGGGAAAGATGGGAACATATACAAATAGCTACCATATAATACATTGATTAATGCTGTATAACAAGTACCATGGGCCGTAGGAAAGATTAATTCTAACTGCATTAAATACCTTTAATAACACACCTAGCTGGAAGAAATCTTTTCCTCCTCTAATTTCCCACAGTACTTTATCTATAATTCTCCTAAAGTCTCACTTTTATCTTGCACTATAATTATTTTTGTCTATGTTTCATGTCTTCTACAGGATACTTCAGGGAAAAGCTTTGGCTTTAGGAGGGCAAATAATCTGACAGGGAATTTTTTGAGTTCTAGTTTATTTACAGGATAGACCTGTATCAAAATAAATAAACATAAATCATGCATAGTTATACACTTAATAAATAAATAAAATCTCAAAAATAGGATGTCCCCGTAACTCTCGGATATATGAGGCCAAATTTGAGGATTTTAATCACACTACAGCATTCAGTAAAGTTCTTTCAACACAGCAGGTACTCAATACAAAGTTATGTATGAACCAATGGGATTTGGGGAAAAATGCCTTTGGATATAGAAAAACATACTTAATATGTCCAGCATCTATCATAAAAGGTTATAGATTCCAAATGAAATAATATGCTGGTGGTTTTTGCAAACCAATGCCTGTAAGCCAAAACCAGTTAGTCTGTTTGTTTTGTTGGAATAGCCCAGTATTATTAGGGTGTTTGTTTATAAATTTTAATTTAAATGTCTTTCGCTCAGGCAGATATTCTGATTTACCACAGGCTCTACTACTTCCTATTATCTCACATTAATCTGATTACATATTTATGTCTATATAAATGGTCTAAATAGGAGAGTGCTAATCGTGACAGACAACTGCTCCCAACCATTTGTGCTTTTTAATTGTTGCCTATTATGGGCTGGACTGTGTGCAGCCCCCATCAAACCCCCATATTCCTATGTTGAAGTCTTAACCTCCAGCTTCTCAGAATGCAGTCATATTTGAAGACCAGATCTTTAAAGAGGTAAATAAGCTTTAGGATAGTATGAATCGTGTTTTTAATATTTTATTTATTTATTCATGAGAGACACAGAGACATAGGCAGAGGGAGAAGCAGGCTCCTTGCAGGGATCCCGATGTGGGACTCGATCCCAGGACCTGGGATCACGCCCCAAGCCAAAGGCAGATGCTCAACCGCTGAGCCACTCAGGCATCCCTGAATCGTGTTCTTTTAAGAAATTTGGACACAGAAGTTTACATACATATAGGAAAGACCATGCAAAGACCAAGACAGAACATGGCCATCTATATAATCCAAGGAGAGAGGCCTCGGGATGAAATCAACCCTAACAACTTGATCTTGGACTTCCTACACTCTAGAATTTAAGATAATAAAATTCTACTGTTTAAGCCCCCCCAGTCTGTAGTATTTTGTTAAGGGTGTCTGAGCAAACTAATACAGCTACCCAACTATATTTAATATTAATCTTAGGCATTTTTATATCAAAATCATGTTTACCATGTGCAAGTCATTCTGCCAGTACACTGATAAATATCATTCTAAGCATCTTAGAACCTAGTAGATGATGCAAACTATACGTACAATACATTTAATCAACATTAAGAAACATTACAAGATCCAAAGCAAAAATGCCATATAAAGAGCACATTATAATTCTATATGCGGGCTACATCTCAAAAACTTCAAAATTCGACCTAGGTCTTGAAGGATAAGTAAGATTCAGCAAAGCTGTGTGGAAAGGACATCTGGGTGAGAGGAACAGCATACAAAGTCAAATGTCTACTATTTGTAGAAACATTTTTTCCAAGTATAAGTACATCTAACAAGTCCAAGTTTCCTTTCTCAACCCTAAAGTCACTAATCATTTTTAAATTAATGACCAAGTCCTTATAAAATTTAGGCTTTTTTTTCCCTGCCAGATAAATAACAGTCCAAATGACTTTGTTCAGTACAATACTGACATCCAAAGGTCATTCTAGTTCATCTCTAAGATCTCTTGGGCATCTGCTAAGATTTAGTTTTATCTTCAAATGATCTGTGAAGGCAGTTAAGGTGCTCATGGAACATTCTCTTTTGACGTTCTGGCCATTTTTTTTTCATCTCTTGCCTATATATCAAACCTTATCACATTAGAATGGCTCTATAATGCAGGTGGTCTGTGTTTTCTTAAGTGCCTCCTCTTCTGCAGAATGTATTACACAGTTCATTAATGCTTCATACCTAAGCATTCTAATGTATTTAATTTTTTATTTAATGAAATTTCTAACCTACAGGCTGAGGAAGTTATTCAAAAGGTCTCATCCAAGCTACAGGAAAAGTGCTCATTAGCAGGGAGTTTTGAAGATGAAATATTAAGAAAGAGGTTGGAGGGACCTAAAGATAGATAGATCTAAGCCTTCATAAATACTTCCCTGCCCTAATTCTAGAGGAATAAATTCTTCCTGATAGGCAGGGAAGTTTTGGTGAAGTTTTCTACAAGACTTTGGTGACAAGAATTTAACAGTGACTTTTGCTGCTTCTTAAAACATGTGTTTCAAAGCAGCAAGGTCTTTTTAGAAGAATTATGTGTCTTTGAAGAGCCTTATTTCCCCCCTATCATTTCAATGTTTACTTTCATAAGTAAGACTGGAGTGAGACCAATACCGTCCAATGAGATTCACGTTGAACCGAAGGCGCCATACTTAGCACCTAGCTCCAATTATTTTAGATTACAATGATTCTCGGAAAGAAAGGAGACAGCTGAATCGGTTGGATTCCTGGAACGGTTTAGGCTCAAAGCACCTGGCTATTTTACCGTCTGCCTTTAGATTTGTGGGAGATCAGGAACTTAAGTCAGAGAAGCTTTGCGACTGTACAGAAAATTTGAAAATTCAGGTCTTTGTCCATTACCAAGTTAGGGCGGAATTTGGCAGTCAGGAAGAACCAAAATTTTAAATTTAACAGTACGTCGAATGGCGCCCGTGTTTTAAAACTACAAAACGTGTACAGTGAAGTAAAAAAAATCCGCACTCTAAGTTACTGAACTTCCTTTTTTTTTTCTTTTCTTTCTTTTTTTTTTTTCTTTTTAATCACCCGCTCCTCTCCTCGAGTGACGAAGTGGACTAGGGTTTCTATAAACCCTTACTTAACGAGAGGGTAGGGTTACCACACGCTTACCTTAGGGCAACAACTTGCACTTTGTAACTGGACAGGAATATCGTTTGATGACAGAGAAGGGTAAAGGAAACGCAGGCCTGTGGCGGGACCCCACCGCACGCCCACCTTTACTCTCGAGGAACCTGCCTCAGCCCGCCAGCTCCTCCTTCAGCTTGGCAAGGCTGCTTTTCCCGCGGAGTCTCGTCTTCCGGCCACAAGTCACCTTGGCCCGCCCACCCGGAAGCCGTCGTCTTGGCAACAGAGTATCGTCCCGCCCTTATTTCCCTCGCCACGCCCACCGACTTGGGCGTCTGGCGCTGGTCTGGCTTTGATTGGTCGATCTCTGCCTCACTCTACGAGACGTTTGGGGCGGCGCGACTCCAGCCCTCGTATTTGAATTTGTGGCGCGTAGAGTTCGTGAGGTGCTGAAGGGTGGCTGGGCGTCTTCCTGGAGCCCGTATCTTGTGGTGAGCGACCCTGAGGGGAAAAAATGACAAAAAGGACGGCGGGAGGTGGAGGCGCCCTGAGTCAACGTGGCCGTCTCGAGATGGGAGACTTCAGCCGAGCTGCGTCAGTCGCCTGAGGCAGGACCTCTCTTCGCGTCCTCACAGCCTTTAGGTTCGTCCTCACGTATTCCCTGCGATGTAGACTGCACGTCGGCCCTCGGTCAGTCGCCCCTGAAGGAAGGCTCCTCCTAACGCCACCTTCCCTCTTTCTTCAGTGCCTCTCTCTTCCCCCGCTCCTCCCCCCCCTCCGCCCCCCCGAAACAACCCTCGAGCTCGGAAACGCAGACCCCCCTCGCGCCAACTACACTCGATTCCCCACAGCTGTCCTTCATGAGTTATATCCTCGTCCTTCTCCCGTGCAGAATCAGAAACTAGTATCTGCCCTTGACTGTGGAAAAATGTCTCCGCAGCAACTGGTGAGCGGCCCGCGCGCCTCACACACTGAATCCAGACCCTTCCTTATCGAGGATGCTGCTGTCCTCATCTTCCCAAGTGGGATGTAGTCAAGGTCACGTGGAGAGCGCAAGTGAAGCGCGGTTAAAGCACCACGGAAATGTAAGTTACTGTTGTTCGCCCTTGCTGCCTCGGAATGATGAGGGATTCCTCCCCGAAACATGGTTATTTTGTTCTTGGTCAGACCTGTGGATACATGGGTTTCAGTTGTATGTTGGAGTACAAACTCTGAGGCTTGATCTCAAACAAAAGCAACCACTGATTGGAAACCTCTTCACTAAATTTCAGCTTCTTTGTCTGGTATGACATGATTTCCCTCCACTCCCCAATGTATTTAATGTCAAATTGAGATTCAGGACCATTTCAGAAATTTTTAAAGTATAAACATGGACAGCTTTCCCTAACATCTCCTGTCTATGACCTTGAGAATCTTTTCTTTCTAATTTGACAATTTATTTTTTTAAATATTTTATTTATTCATGAGAGACATACAGAGACAGAGAGAGAGAGCGAGAGAGGCAGAGACACAGGCAGAGGGAGAAGCAGGCTCCTTGCAGGGAGCCCAATGGGGGACTCGGTCCTAGAACTCCGGGATCATAACCTGAGCCCAAGGCAAATGCTTAACCGCTGAGCCACCCAGGTGTCCCTAATTTGAAAATATAATGTAATTTTCTATTTCCATGTAATTTCTATTTCTACTATTTATACTTTTCAATGTAATTTCTATTTCTATTCACCTCTAGAACAGAGGTTCTTAACTTTGCGGGGTGGGGTGGGGTTCGTAGTGCCCTCTAAGAATCAAAAATTTGGGGGGTCTTGTGTACAATATAACACACAAAAATTTTAACTCAATTTCAGGGAGTTTTAGAGTCCACTGTGAAGCATGGACATGTATGTAGGGCCCCAGTCCAGTTCTAGAAGTTTATTTCTATATTTTTTTTAAGTAGTAGTAGTTATGCAGCAAAAGCAGGTGTTTTACTTTAAAAATGTTAATGTCGTTTAATTTCTCCGTTATGAGACTTACAGTTCTGAGGGAAGTGGGGATTGAGAAGTCTGAAGTAGTTGAATTAGTAGCAAAAATTTTTAAAGGAGCACTAATTTAAGAATTTTACAGAAGTCAATGAAGTGCTTCTTAAAGTCATAAGAGTCTCCACAGATGAGGGTAGTATATGGGCACACAGGCATACAAGAAATAAGTTGACAAGATTTTATATCCAGTCTTTTTGAATTAACATAAAAAGGAGGAAAATTCTTGATCAACTTCAGGAGTTAAAATAATTTACGTGCCTTAATTTTTTGGATGGTTTATATTGAAGTAATTTTTATTGTGAAATTCTACCAACATGTCTGTTTTCCATCGTCTTCTGAACTATTTCAAGCATTGCTTTTTCACGTTAGAACTTCAGTTGAGGGACGTCTGGGTGGCTTAGAGATTTGAGCATCTGCCTTCAGCTCAGGGAATGATCCCGGAGTTCCGGGATCGAGTACCGTGTTCAGCACCTTGCATGGTGGCTGCTGCTTCTCCTGTCTCTGCCTCACTCTCTCTATCATGAATAAGTAAATAAAATCTTAAAAAAAAAATTCAGTTCACCTGAAATTTAATTTTGTGTTTGCGAAGAATGGCTTTAACTAAGTTTTTTTTGTTTTGTTTTTTGTTTGTTTGTTTAATTGCTGTTTTGTAAACTGTGGCCCATGGGCCAAAGCTGGCCAACCATTTTTTTTTTTTAATACTTTTGGAACACTGACACATCCATTTGTTTACTTGTTGGTGTCTACTTTTGTGCTACTCTGTCAGAGTTTAGTAGTTGTGACAGAGACTCAAAGCTTTATATATTACTGTCTGTCCCTTTACAGAAAAAGTTTGCCAGCCCCTGCAATAGGACATTCTTTCCTCACTGAGTGGAGAATGTAATGCTTATCCTATGTAGTTTCCGTATGTTCGTCTTTGTTTTTGTGTTTTCTAGGCTATTTGTCTAGCTCTGTACATAAAACAATGTTTTCATTGCTTTAGCTCTAAAATAAGACAGTGTACAATAGGTAAAATTGCTCCCCTTATGCCTCATACCAAGTTGTTTTTCACCTTACTTATTCTTGGCCCTTAGATTCTCCATATTAATTTCATGATCAGTGTATTAAATATCATGAAATATCTTTTTTGGGGTTTGATAGTAATTACTTAGAATATACAGATTATTTTGGGAAGAATTATCTTTACAATATTGAAGCTTCCCATCCATGAACATAGTATATCCTGATTATGTCTTTTAATATGATTTTATAACTGTTTCCTTCAGAGTGTATTTAAGAGAGATTAGTCCTTGGTTTTGCTTTCTTGTGCTTAGTTTTAGAAATAGGGCAAGCCTGGCTGGTTCTTTAAGCAATGTAGGATGTAGTCTCTCCTCTATTTCCTGAAAGAGGTTATATAGAATTGGTATTATTTCTTTGTTAAATAGAATGCAGCATTGCATTGGCATTTTCTTTGTGAGGAGGTTGTAATGAAAATAAGAAAATGAGAACATAGTTTACTTGCTTACGTCTTAACATTTCTGTCACTTTATTTCTTCTTGTAGGTCTAAGTTTGTATCATTTTTCTTAGGTCTGAAGAACATCCTTGAACATTTTATAGTGTGGCTTGTTGGTGATGGATTCTATTACTAGTTATTAGCTTGAAAATGTTTTTATTTTGAATTTTGAACTGTATATATGATTTTGGTTTTTAGCACCTTTGTATTCTTGTTTCTGTTGTTTTTAGTTAGATATTTGAAGTTGTACTTTGTTCTCTTGTATGTAGTAATGTGCCTCTTTTTATGGCTGAGTTGTAAAAAACTTTTTAAAGGTCTTATTTATCTGACAGAGAGCAGAGCAAGGATTTACATTTTAAAACATATTGTTAATGAAATCTTCTGCAGCCTTTTGTTTCTAGTTCGTTTCACTTAGCATAATGCATTTAAGGTTCATCCTGGTTGTTGCATGTATTACTAGTTTACCCCTTTTTGTCTGTTGAGTAGTATTCCATTGCATATATGTACCAAAATTTGTCCATTTACCATTTGGTAGACATTTGGGTTGTTTCCAGGTTCTGGCTCTTAGCAATAAAGCGGCTATGAATATTGGCTGATAGGTCATTGTGTGATTATAGATTTTTATTTTTCCTGGGGTCCATACAGGAGTGAAACTATTGGGTCATATGGTAAAAATATTTTTAACTTTATAAAATACTGCTAATTTTCTTTCCAAGTGGCTATTTCCTTCTGTTTTCTTATCAGCAATTTAAGATTATTCTCATTATTGTACATTCATATCTGCTCTTGGGTGTTATTAGTAGTTTAAAACTTAACTATTCCAGTACATGTATATTAGATATCTCATTGTAATTTTAATTGCATTTCTCTGATGACTAATGATGTAGAGTGTCTTGTGTATTTATTAGCTTTATGTATAATTTTTTTGGTGAAGCATCTCTTAAAATCTTGCTTATTTTTTATACAGATTTATCAAAGTAAAATTGGCATGCAATAAATCTTATATAGTTAAGTAGTATATGTTTTGATAAGTTTTGATATGTATTTACACCTGTCACTACAATCAAATTAATAGACATGCTAAAACATGGATGATCCTTGAAAACATTATACTCAGTAAAAGAAGATAATCACAAAAGGTTATGCATGGTGCAAATGTATACAAAATGTCTTAATAGGCAAATCTGTAGAGACAGAATGTACATTAGTGTTACTAAGGGACTGGGAGAGGGAGAAGGGGAGTGGAAGTGGAAGTGTGGTTTCTTTTGGGGGATGATAAAATGTTCTGGAATTAGAGCTTGTGATGGCTGAGTAGTTGTGTAAATATTCTAAAGAACTACTGTGTTGTTTTTTAAAAGGAAAATTTATGGTAAGTAAATCTGTTTTTTAAAAAGAGGGAAGGACACCTGGGTATCTCCATCAGTTAAGTGTCCAACTCTTGATTTTTGGCTCAGGTCATGATCTCAGGGTACTGGGATTCAGCCCTGCGTCCAGCTCTGCACTCAGTGGGGAATCTGCTTGGGATTCTCTCACTTCCTCTCCCTCTGCCCCAACCCCCACTCATATTCTCTCTTTCTCTCTCTCTCTCCAAATAAATAGTTTTAAATGAAGAAACCCACTAGTTATGATCCATTAACGGACTGTTTAAATAGCATTACTTATAATTGCAAAAGCATGGAAACTAACTCAATGTCCATCAGTAGAAGAATGTTTAAAAAATGAAAAACTTGAATGAAAAATTGAATGAGAAAGTAAAGAAGCTATTAAAATAATCAAGCAGAGAAATTTGTATCAATAGGATGAATCTCAATCCTAACTTGAGCCAAAAAAAAAAAAAAAAAAAGATTGCAGAGGAATCTATAATAGGTATAATACAGAATTAAAGTTTAAAGTATATAGAGGGCAGCCCAGGTGGCTCAGCAGTTTAGTGCCACCTTCAGCCCAGGGCGTGATCCTGGAGACCCGGGATCGAGTTCCACGTCAGGCTCCCTGCATGGAGCCTGCTTCTCCCTCTGCCTGTGTCTCTGCCTCTCTCTCTCTTTCTCTCTCTGTCTCTGTCTCTCATGAATAAATAAATCTTTAAAAATATATATAGAGATAATATTATGATTTAGTAAAAATATGAAAAAATAATGGGATTATAAACATTAGCTTCCAGAGAATAATTGGTTGTGGAGATAACTTGTGATACGTACTTGTAGCAGGGAAGAACAAAAGAGCATTACTAAGGAAGAATGCATAAAGTGCTTTAACTATATTTGTTAATGTGTTATTTCTTAAGCCATGTGATAGGTATACAGAAATTTTATTTTTTATTTTTATTTTTTTGAAATTTTATTTTTAAAATATTTTAAATAATTTTTATAAGGAAATATAAAAGATAAAGCAAATGAAGATGGAACCATAGAACCTGGAAAGGATAAGTAAGCTAAAATTTTTTTTTAATTATAAAAGAATAACAATGTCAAATGTAGAATTGAGAAAAGAATGCTGAGGGAGAACTGATTTGCATAAATGAAGTTATAAATAACTTCTTTTAAAGTTATGTTTTCCTTTGGGAAACCAAGCAAAAATATAGAGCAAGATGACCTGGAAGCAATTTCACTAACATATATTTTGCAAAGTGGTACTACTCTTAGAAGTCAAATCAATGCCTTCTAGGAGATTTTAGTCAAATAGTCTCAGAGGAGAAAAATATAAGGATGTTGGATAATAGGAACATGAGATCTTTCTTACATGGCATAGGAGCTCAGTTATAAGATAATCAGAAGGTACCCAGACAAACAGATTACACATGTGAAACAAGAGGATACTTGGGTGGTTTCTGGGTGTTTGATATCAGAGCCCATTCTAGTATCAGGGAATACTAAAAATTTGATCCCTGTTCACAAATAGAAAAGGAATTTATTCAAACTATACCATCAAGCCTTTTGCCCCTTTATAAAGAAAGGACTTTGTAGAAGCTGTGAGTTCAGAGGGCTAGGGTTATTTAAAAAGCACTACCCACAGAGATAAATGAAGAAAACAGGAATTCCAAGAGACTTCCAGAAACCCAGACCTGCAGAACATGGACAGGGATTATACAAATTCTGTACAGGTTCTTTAATTTAGTGATATTCTCTATGTTGGATCAAATGATACCTCCCTCAAAAATATGTTCAAGTCCTAATCCTGGGTATTTGTGAATGTGACCCTATTGGAAATAAAGACTGTGCAGATGTAACCGAAGTTAAGATCATACTGATCGGGACGCCTGAGTGGCTCAGCGGTTGAGCGTCTATCTGCCTTTGGCTCAGGGCGTGATCCCGGAGTCCCAGGATCGAATCCTACATCGGGCTCTCTGCATGGAGCCTGCTTCTCCCTCTGCCTATGTCTCTGCTGTTCTCTGTTTGTCTCTCATTAATAAATAAGTAAATCTTAAAAAAAAAAATCATACTGATTTAGGGTGGACCCTAATCCAGTGACAGAGTGTCCTTATATAGAGAAAGGAGAAGGAAATTTAGATTTAGGGAAGAAAGGAATAAAACAAAATCCTAAGACGTGTTTCTATAGTAGTGAATAGCCAATTTATGACAAATACCCTAAAGGAGTCTCATTTGTTTTTATGTGGAATCCTCAAGATTCCTTAGAGTGACTTTTCTAAGTATTTGACCTTACTCTCAAAAGCAGTTATCATTGCTTTAAAAAAATAATAAGCAGGAATAGTAATAGCAAAGCAACAGCTAAACTAACATTTATCATCTTCTAGTTATCTCATTTGTTTCTTTTGATAACAATTATTCTTCTTTCATAGATGAGGAACTGAGGTCACTGTTAAGTTGACTTACTAAAAATAAAATCAGCATCTCAAAAAAGACATCACCATCTCCCAAAAGAGTAAGAACAACAGAAATTCAGGCATTAAATAGTACTGGTTAACAACTGTCTGAGATTCTAAGCTTAAGAGATGTTTGAGAATGGAAGGGTGAATGCAGACATTTTAATTATATGGTCTGGAGTTAAACTCATGCAACAAGTATCTTGTAGCTGCTATAGAAATAAAGATGTGGGGATCCCTGGGTGGCGCAGCGGTTTGGCGCTTGCCTTTGGCCCAGGGCGTGATCCTGGAGACCCGGGATCGAATCCCACATCGGGCTCCCGGTGCATGGAGCCTGCTTCTCCCTCTGCCTGTGTCTCTGCCTCTCTCTCTCTCTGTAACTATCATAAATAAATAAAAACTTAAAAAATAAAAAAATAAAAAATAAAAAAATAAAAGAAATAAAGATGTGATTTCTCAATCGTCATTCTATAAAGATGACACTTTATTACAGTTTGCTAGTTTTATTCTCACATTTAAAAACTACAGGTAGTTTTTTTTTTTTTATTTTAACTTATATAGCATGCATTTTTGTTCTCTACCAATGAAGATCTATCTGGAACAATATATACAACTCACTGAATCTTCTTCAGGTTAAAGAAGCTTTAAAACTATCTGCCATCATGAGACTTCTAAGAGTATACATGGAACCAATTTATATTAAAAAATAGATATTTGGAGTGCTTGGGTGGCTCAGTCAGTTAAGCATCTGCCTTTGACTCAGGTCATGATCCCAGAGTCCTGGGATTGAGTCCCACATCTTTTTTGCCATCTGTATATCTTTTTTGATGAAGTATCTGTTCACATCTTTTGCACTTTTTGCACTTTTGCACAGATGGCCATAGGGCAACTTAAAATGCTACAAAACTCATTTGTTGTTAAGGAGATTTGGCTGTTTTTCTTGAATAATCATTCCCTGAACTGCTGCAAGCCTTTGGTTAATTTCTAGCATTCTGAAAAAGTTTAATAGTTTCTGTTAATGCTGTCATTTTTTTTATGAAAGAGGATTTTCAGAGGTCTTGAGGTTATCAGTGATGTCCACCTTCCTTTTTGTGAACAATGACACAAAATTTATAAGTTAGTGCTGTAAGATCTGGAAATATTCCATGCCTGTGGAATAGGACAAGATCTCAATTAATTTACCAAGGAAGGTAATAGGCTTGCTACACTTGTATAAATGAAATCTTTCCACAATGTTACACTCATTGATAAAGTATCAAAATTTATCAAGATGTCTCAGAGTGAAGTTCAACCATGGAGGTATGGTATCTTTTGAATTTCTTTCAATTCAACGGAATCTTACAGAGAAGTCTCTGCTTCTGATCCTTGATAGGCCTAAGATACAAATAGGAAGAAAGACGGAATCTATGGGGTCAGAAAAAAAAGACATAAAAAAACCCCTAAGCATGTCTAGAAAAGAACTGTGGCTACTGGACTAACGACCTGACTGAAATAAATTACATAAGCCAAGCAACTTTTTGAGAGAATTGTATATTTTAGTTTACTAAGCACATAACAGTTTTCCAAAATGATTGTACCAATTTGCACTGTCACAAATAGTGTATCAGTTGAGATGATTAATCAATCAATCAAATAGTGTATTAATCTGGGGCACTTGGGTGGCTCAGAGGTTGAGTGTCTGCCTTCAGCCCAAGTTGTGATCCTGGGGTCCTAGGATTGAGTACTGCATCAGGCTCCCCACAGGGAGCCTTCTTCTCACTCTGTCTATGTCTCTGTCTCTCTGTGTGTCTCTCATGAATAAATAAATAAAATCTTTAAAATAGTGTATTAATCTTGCAGCAGTTATAGTAGTAGTTTAATTGGCATTTCCTTGGTATCTAATGAAGCTGAACATATTTATGTTTTCTGGCCATTTAGGTTTCTTTTTTGATGAAGTGTCCATGATTTTTTATTGTTTTGGTTGTTTGACATGTGGTAGAGTGTCAGGTGCACAAATCTTAAGTGTACAGTTCAGAACATTTTTTATTGTTTTTGGCATTTATATATACATCTAGATCAAGATATAGAACATTCTCAGCATCCCATAAGTTCCTGTTTCATTCCCAATTATTACCACTTATCTTCCCAGAGATAACTACAATGTTCTCATTATTATCGGCATCAATGAGGTTTATTCCAAATTTTTTTTTATTGTGGTAAACTATACATAATATAAAATTTATCATCTTACCCATTTTAAGCATGCACTTTAGTGGCATTAAATACATTTATAATGTTCTCCAACTATCACCACCACCATCCCTCTTCAAAACTCTTTTCCTCTTGTAAAACTGAAATGCTATACCCATTGAACAATAACTTATTTCCCCCTTCCTCCAGCTCCTGGCAACTGTCATTCTATATTCTGTCTCTGATTCTGACTACTATATATGTATATACTGCTGTATATAGTGTGTATACTATCTACCTCACATAAGTGGAATCATATGGTATTTGTATTTATGTGACTGGCTTATTTCACTTAATGTCCTCCAGGTTCATCCATGTTGTGGCATATTGCAGAATTTCCTTTTTAAGGCTGAATAATATTCTATTGTATGTATAAACCACATTTTGCCTGTTCATTCATTGGTTGATGGACACTTCAGTTGCTTCCGTGTTTTAACTATTGTACATATCGCTGCTGTGAACATGGGTATACAAATAACTCTTCAAGACCCTGCTCTCGATTCTTTTCAGTATAAATGCAGAAGTAGAATTTCTGAATTAGATGGAAATTCTATTTTTAATTTTTTGAGGAACTGCTGTACTGTTTTCCACAGTGGCTGTACCATTTTACATTTCTACCAACAGTGTACAAGAGTTCTGATTTCTCCACCTTTCACCAACACTTGTTATTTTCTTTTTTTTTCTTTGTTTTTTGATAGTTGTCCTTTTAATAGATGTGAGGTGGTATTTTCATTATAGTTTTGACTTGCATTTCCCTAGTTCCTAGTGGTTCCTGATACTGAGCATCCTTTCATGTACTTATTGGGCATTTATATACCTTCTCTGGAGAAATATCTATTCAAGTCCTTTGCCCATTTTTGAATCAGGTTGTTTGTCCTTTTGTTGTTGTATTTCAGAAGTTCTCTTTACATTCTGAATTTTAATTCCTTATTAGATTAGTGATTTGCAAATATTCTATTTTATGGGTTGCTTTTTTATTCTGTGGGTAGTGTCTTTTGTTGCACAAATTTTATATTTTTCATAAAGTCTGATTTATATATCTTTTGTTGTATGTGCCTTTGGTTGTCATATATGAGAAATCATTGCCGAATCAAATGTCATGAAGTTTTTGCCCTGTTTCTTCTAAGTTTTATATTTTAGGTCTTAGATTTAGATCTTTAATCCCTTTTCAGTTAATTTTTATATATGGTTAGGTAAGGTCCAGTTTCATTCTTTCACATGTGATATCCAATTTTCCCAGCACCATTTGTTGAAATGGCTGTGCTTTCCCCATTGAGTGGTCTTGCTACCCTTGTAAAAGTCGTTTGACCAAAGTTACCTAATTTGTTAGTATATAAGTCTTTATTATAATTTGTTGTCACACTGTGTATTTCTGTGGTTATCTTTTGTATTGTTTTCCATTTCTTGTTTTGATTTTTGAGTCTTCTTTTTAAAATCAGGAAGTGTGAGTCCCCAGCTTTGTTCTCCTTTTTCAAGATTGTTTTGACTATTTGAAGTCCCTTGAGATTCCATGTAAATTTTAGGATGAGTTTTTCTATTTCTTCCAAAACATCATTGGGATTTTGATAGGGATTGCACTGAATCTGTAGATCACTTTGGGTGGTATTGACATCTTAACACAGTATTAAGTCTTCTAATCCATGAGCATGAGATGTGTTTTCATTCATTTGTATTTTCTTTAATTTCAGCATTGTTGTGTAATGTTCATTGTACAAATCTTTAATCTTCTCAGTTAATTTCTAAATGTTTTATTATTTTTGATGCTATTATAAATGAAATTGTTTTCATACTTTTTAGATTATTCATTTTTAGTGTATAGATGTATCTAACTTTTGTGTGTTGATTTGTATCCTATTTCTTGGCTGAATTCTTTTATTCTAAATTTTTTTGTGGCATCTGTAAGGTTTTCTACATAAAAGATCACATCATCTGTGAACAGAGATAATTTTATGTATTTTCCAGTTGGGATATCTTTTTTTTTCTTAAATGCTCTGATTAACATCAATTCATTTTACCTCATTTTGAACTTCATTTACAAGTATGTGCTATTTTGTGTCTAGTGTCTTTTACATAAAATAACACATGCTGTCATTGAAGACTTTGCTGGATAGTTCTAAAGTTATCACGTGGAAGACCCTTTTTATTTTGTTTTAATTTTCTACTTCTATTATATGGGATCAGAGAACACTATTTATATTGTTTCTACTTTATGGAACATATTGAAGTATTCTTTGAGACATAATATTTGGTCAATGTTTGTGAATGTCTCATGTACACTTGGAAAGGAAAGTATTTGTTGTGGGAGCTTAAAAATCTAGATACTGGCATAGCTTTGTTTAGTTTATGACTTCTTAAAGAAATTTTTTGTACATTTGTCTTATACTGAGTTTTGGTATATTGAGGTCTTCTGTTTAGTTTCTTTTTTTTTTTTTTTTTTCTTTTATTTATTTACTTATGATAGTCACACAGAGAGAGAGAGGCAGAGACACAGGCAGAGGGAGAAGCAGGCTCCATGCACCGGGAGCCTGATATGGGATTCGATCCCGGGTCTCCAGGATCGCGCCCTGGGCCAAAGGCAGGCGCCAAACGGCTGCGCCACCCAGGGATCCCCTTCTGTTTAGTTTCTTTCTTGCATTTTTATTTCTCCTGGACTCATGTTATCAAAGTAGTTGCCATGTTATTTGGTGTGTAGATATTAATAACTAGTATATTTTGCATGTGGTCTTTAGGTCATAAAATGTTTTTTAGTATGTAATGTTTTGGGGGCTCAGCTCTACCATGTCTAATATCAGAACTAAAACACCTACTTATTTTTTTCATTTGCCTTGAAGACCTTTGTACCCTATATTTTTACTTTTTGAATCGCTTTATTTTATTTTATTTTTTATTTTTATTTTTATTTTTTTTTAAGATTTTATTTATTTATTCATGAGAGACACAGAGAGAGAGAGAGGCAGAGACACAGGCTGAGGGAGGAGCAGGCTCCATGCAGGGAGCCCGATGCGGGACTCGATCCTGGGTCTTCAGGATCATGCCCCGGTCGAAGGCTGCACTAAACCGCTGAGCCACCGGGGCTGCCCTGAATCGCTTTATTTTAGATGAGTTTCAGCAATATATTGAAGAGTTGAATTTTACTGAGTTAATTTGAAAGTATCTTAAAGATAGTTAAATCTTTATGTGTAATCTCTATACTAACACATTATATATTGTGCATATTATGTTTTCTTTATATATAGTATATTTTTATTGTACCCCGTTTTATATTTTCTTTGGTATTTGAAAGGTTTATATTTTTGTTCTAGTGGTTATTTTATGCTATTATTTATAATGTCCTTAATTCAGTTATCTTCTTGGCGCTCACTTAGAATTTCATTGTTTTGTTTGTCAGTTTAAATAAAATAACTTGAGCACCTGGGTGGCTCAGTGGTTGAGCATCTGCCTTTGGCTCAGGTCATGAGCTGATCCCAGGGTCATGGGATCGAATCCTACATAGGTCTCCCCACAGGGAGCCTGCATCTCCCTCTGCCTATATCTCTATCTCTAATGAATAAATAAATACAATCTTAAAAAAAACAAAAAAAAACTTGATTCCTACTCTCCTAATAACTTTCTTTGTATGTTACCGCTGAGCAGTCTGATACCAGTTTGATTTTGCTTCCTTTGTAAATGACCTCAGAAGATTTTTTTTTTTACCTTTGTAACTGAAGCAAATGAGAGTTCATCCACCCAATGAGCAGCAAGCGAATAAAATTTGATACTGAGTTTCTACAGTGAAGAAAGATAGGCTGTTTATTGGTGTGGTGCCACCCAGGAGAACAGGGAGCTAATGTTCAAAGGTTTTGAATCCCCGATGACTAATAAGCAGAGGTTTTTAAAGGCTGAAAGTTCAGGATAATGTTCTCAGGATTTTGAACCATGGTGATTGATTAGGTATTAAGTCCTATAGTATTTATTTTCTTGATCATCTTTTTCCTCCTGGCATCTCCCTATGGGGTTTTGATGTGATGGCTATACTAAGGTTGTCATTCTGCTTTAGGGAACTGTTCATTCTACTTTAGGGGACTAGAACTTCAAAATACTCTCTGCGTATTGCCTTAGTAATATATTTTTGGAGTACAAAGGCAGAAGTTCTATATCCTGTAACTATTACTAAGCTACAAACTGTTATTTTTTTTCTGGTAAACCTTGCACATTTTTGTTTGTTATCTTTGGAAGAACAGCATCCCACAGATTTTTCAGGGGACAATTTTCTGTTCTTTCCTAAGGCAATTTTATGGGTTTCTTTAACAGTGACAAGGGCTATGTGACTCTCATCAAAAGTATTTAGGAGCCATATGTTGAAATTGTGAGGTATGTGGGGGTTTGCAGTTTTACCTTTATTTATTTATTTTTAATAAATTAATTTTTTATTGGTGTTCAATTTACCAACATACAGAATAACACCCAGTGCTCAACCTGTCAAGTGCCCCCCCCCAGTGCCCGTCCCCCATTCAATCCCATCCCCCGCCCTCCTCCCCTCCCACCACCCCTAGTTCGTTTCCCAGAGTTAGGAGTCTTTATGTTCTGTCTCCCTTTCTGATATTTCCCACACATTTCTTCTCCCTTCCCTTATATTCCCTTTCACTATTATTTATATTCCCCAAATGAATGAGAACATACACTGTTTGTCCTTCTCCGATTGACTTACTTCACTCAGCATAATACCCTCCAGTGCAGTTTTACCTTTAAAGTCCAATTATGTATTGGATACATCCTAGAATAGAGTATTTGTGTCAATTTCTGAGATCTTTCATAGGCCTTTTTAATATATACATTCATGTTTTTTTATTTCTGGTTATCTTTTTTTTATATTCAAGTTTTAAATATTAGCTCTACAATTTTATGTGTGTTGGATCCTCTTTCTCTTTCGTGTATATTAACAGTTTTTCCCTGATTCTTATTACAGTCTTCATTTTGTTCTTTTGCTATTTTCATCCTTTCATTCAGTGCCTCTTACTGTATTTTCATTCAATTCAATTTTCTCTTGAGTCATTTATAATTTATTCTTCATTTCTAAAATGGCTTTTGTCTCCTCAGTTTCTTTTATTAGACCAGATATCTCTCATTTCACATCTTCTAATGTGAAGATTTAGAGCCCATTTTTGTTCTGAATTACTGAATGTTTGATTTGAGGGTCTTTCCCTCAATACTTGTAAATACCATTTAACAATATATAATTCAGGCTGAGATAGTATTATAGTTATCTCTACCTTACAGTCTGTCTGTCTGCCTTCCTTCCCTTCTTCCTTGGAGAGTAGTGTTCATTGGCTGAAGAGTTTTGGTCTTATTTTCTGTTTCCTTTTATAAACCTATTTACAGTTGTTGCCATATCAGTTATGAAATTTAATTTTTCTTGAGCAGCAATAATAGTTCATAGTGAAAATGGTTAAAGGGTTTACAAGATTTCTTAGTTCAAAAGCTGTCCCTTCTGTTACTATAATGAAATATCTTGAATCTGTGGTGCATTTGTTTTGGAGAGTGACAGGGTTTGAATCCTCTAATTTTCTGCTTCTTTTTTATACTTGTAGGACCATTATTGTTTTCTTCTTTCTCTCTACCACCAAACATCCAAGAAGTACCACTTCTTTGTCTCCTCTAGAAGTGGTACTTCTCAAGACTGTCACTTCTGTTTCTTGTGATTACAAACCTCTTCTTTTTGACTCCACAGTAACCAGTGCTGGATCTAACAGGTCTTAAACCTATTTTAAGGATTTCCCACTTCCTGGTTCTTATTTTATCTGTACTTTGTCACTTTGTCTTCTCTTCTACATGATCTTTATTTATCTCTCTTTTTAAAGCATAGATTCTATGGATTATGCTAGTCTTTATCTCTTAGTTATGCTGTATATTTTGAGGGGTTTTTTTTTTTCACTTTATTTTTACAGATTAAGGTTATGTGGAGATATCAGATTTAAGTAGTGGTTCTTATTTTATTGGGAAACTGGGGTCTTCTATTTTTTTCAAAGATTTTATTTATTTATTCATGAGAGACACAGAAGGTAGAGACACAGGCAGAGGGAGAAACAGTCTCCATGCAGGGAGACTGATGTGGGACTTGATCCTGGGACTTCAGGATCATGCCCTAGGCTGAAGGCAGGCACTAAACTGCTGACCCACCCAGGCATCCCAATCAAAGGTATTTTGAAGTGCACATCTAATAACTCTAGTACCTGTATATCCTGTAGATCTGTTTCTTTTCTTTTAAATTTTATTGTGGTTTTGTCTCTGGATATGCCTAGTAATTGTGAATGGAATGTGAGACATTGGATGTAATGTTTGGAAGATCTGAATGATACTAACCTTCCCCAAGGTTTTTTGTTTTGCTTCTGATAGTAGGTAGCATATGGACAGTTAAACTCCATAAAACCTGAGATTGAGCTGATATATAGCTGGGTTTCATTCTTCTGTTACACTATCAGTATCCAACCTCAAAAATTTCCCCCCCAGTCTGTGATACTGTTAACAATTTTATTCAGCCTCCTAAGTGAGTATTGGCAATGACTTAAGAGAACTGATGCTGAAAGTTGAGCTTCTTTTTCTAGTTCTTTTTATTGAAAAAGCCTCATTTAAGATAATCTGCCATGTCCTCTCCACCAAGTTTTAAATTTTAATTATTGTGTATTTAATTTGTATAGATGTCTTTTGAATATTCTAGGTCATTTATTTTTAATTTTCTGTTCTGTGAAATGTTTACACTTTAAAAATTGTTTTCAATATATGTATATGATCTGTTTTTGACAATTCCAAGAAATGAAATCCTTATAAGTTCATTTTTGCTGGTTCTCTTTCACGGTGCCTTGTTTACTTATGTATTTAATAGTTTGTTCTACCAGATAACATTTGCGATTGCTGCAATCTCGCTTCTGGGGACACTACCAGTTATGTACCAGTTTATGTTTATTTACTTATTTATTTATTTTTGGATCCATTCTGGTGATAAGAATTTAGCATGTATATTTACTTGAGTTCCAAGGTTGTGGTTACAACACCTTGTGGTTTTATGTTTTCCCTGCTTTGCTCATTGCCAAGACAACTGTCCTTACAGTCCCTCAGGCCCAGGTTCCTGATGGCCTTCACATTGAGGGGGTGACCCTTTGAGTTCCCAGCTTCATAGGACGAGAGTCTCATGTGAGGCTCTTAGGTGGTGTTCATGTTTGTCTTCTAACCTTCATCCCAAATAAGGTCTGTAAGTTTTGGGTCAAAATGGTTGACCAGATATTCTTAAAAACAAAATCTCCTTGTGATTTTTCTGAGTTCCACTTTCACTTAGATTTTGAATTGATAACTTCTTACTATTCTCATGAACTAGGATGCTTTTAAGAAGGTATTTTTGTATATTACCGTGCATTTTTAGTTGTTTTCAGTGATAGTTGGTGTACATACTGTGGTTCTCAATATTGCCTGAAACAAACTTCTGCTTGATCATAAAATTTGTAAAGCCATTAATAAGAACTTCCTTTTTGGGGGTGCCACTTTGTTCCCACTACACTACCACACATATCCATACACTCACACTTTTCAAAGCTAACAGTTTCGGGGCAGCACTGATGGCTCAGCAGTTTAGCACCGCCTTCAGCCCAGGGCCTGATGCTGGAGACCCAGGATTGAGTCCCACCTCAGGCTCCCTCAATGGAGCCTGCTTCTCCCTCTGCCTGTGTCTCTGCCTCTCTCTCTGTGTGGTCTCTCGTGAATAAATAAATAAAATCTTTTTAAAAAAGAAAAAAAAGGAAACAGTTTTTTCTACTTTTTAAACTTTGCTTTTAGGCAAAAGGTTTGGAAATACATCTGGTATTGTCTGTTAAGTTGGAGTTTTACTTTTTCTTTTAAGATTTTATTTATTTATTCATGAGAGACACAGAGAGGCAGAGACACTGGCAGAGGAAGAAGCAGGCTCCATGCAAGGAGCCCGACATGAAACTTGATCCTGAATCCAGGGATCACGCCCTGAGCCAAAGGCAGATGCTCAGCCGCTGAGCCACCCAGGTGTCCTGGAGTTTTACTTTTTTGATGCAGGATTGTAATTGTTATTGCTAATATTTTTTAGGCTCTATGAAGCTCTTAAATAGTTTTCCAAAGGTCGAGGTGTATGTTACAATCAATTTATCTGAGATATTTCTGTAATTTCAAAAATTTACTTGTACTTAAGTTTTACTTTAATAGTGAAAAGTAAGTAAAGGCTTAACATGAAAAGCCGGAATAGTCCCCCTTTCTAATTTTGCACCCCTTACCTCTCCATTTCCTGGATGGTTAAAAATTTGGTAAATTGATGGAAAGTTTTTTATGAGTTTGTATACTTATATACGTAAATTTTCTTTTTTAAAAAAATATTTATTTGAGAGAGCAAGCACAAGCAGGAGGAGGGGCAGAGGGAGGGAGGGGGAGAGAGAGAGAGAGGGAGAGGAAATCTTAAGCAGACTCTCTGCAGAGCATGGAGCCCAACATAGGGCTTCATTCCAGGGTCCTGATATCATGACCTGAGTGGAAATCAAGAGTCAGATGCTCAATTGACTGAGCCACCTAGACGCCCCATGTTTATTTTCTAGATAGTTTCAGAATTTATTTTATCTTTCTTTAAAGAAGAATACCCCAAGGACAAGGACGTATTTTAAGATAATTTTTAAATAGCTTCCTTCTATCAAAGATTATGTAATCACTGTAGTTGACTTATTTTTTTTTAAGATTCTATTTTGTTCATTCATGGGAGAGGCAGAGAGAGAAGCAGGCTCATTGTAGGGAGCCTGAAGTGGGACTCAATCCTGGATCCCGAGATCACACCCTAAGCCAAAGGCAGACACTCAACCGTTGAGCCACCTAGGCACCCCCTATTAGTTGATTTAAAGAGATATTCTGTGGTAGAGTAATACATAACTTGAATATTCCTTTAGTATTTGGCTTTGTAAATAAATTCGAAAAGTGATAATCTCATAACATTCTTTTTTTTTTTTTACTTGCTTCTTTCTCACAAAGTAGCAAAATAAACAAAACCATCATTCTTTTCTAATCTTCAGAAATAATTTCTTGCTGGCCCTGGATGAGAGACTGTTTTCAAAGCCATCATATGGTATCTACAAAGCTAAAGTTTAGACCTTGCAGTTTAGACCTCTGTTGCAAGCGCTTCTAAATTACAGAAGAGAGCTTACACTTAATCTTTGGATAGTTGAGGACTTGAGAATGAAGCAGTTAGGGGGAAAAAGATCACTTATTAGAAGCATAAAACCTACTGACTGTATCTTGGCCAGTGTTCCCTTTTTTCCAGTAAGCTGTCTGCTATACAGAGGTGTATAACCCTAATGGCTTGTTGTATGCCATTAAAAGGTATTGTACACTCATAAAGGAATGACATTTTGATCAATGCTGTTAAAAGAATTACTGTCTTGACACAGAAAAGCTTTCCTGCTGCAAGTTTAAAAATATGCCTTTAAAAGCTTTTTATTGAATACCTTTGCATCCCTCAGAAATGTGCCATTTTGGCATGAGGTTACTCTGAAGTAGTCCACATTGTAACTTCAATGCAAAACCTCCTATTTACCTTTGGAAATAGCAAAGCCAACACAGGTATTTCCCTACCAAATGGAGCTTAAAGACATGGTAGCATCTTAAACCACTGTATCTTACCTAAAAATAGAATTTTTGTAAAGAGAAAGCTGAAACTAAATTATTCCTTTTCATTTTGTGAGGCATTTTTTTTTTCATGCTGTTTGTTTAAACTTTGTGGTTTTAATTTTCCTTTGAATTTAGAAATCATGTCTTTCATCCAGTTCAGATAGCTCTTTTCGTGATCATGGTATCTCCCCTGCCAGGTAAGTATAGATAGCTCTTTTCTAATCACCTGGGAATTGGTTCTCTTAAATGGTAATGTGTTGGATGTGAATTTCCACTGTTTCTTTTTCTTTTATTATATTTTTGATTAGGAGTTTATGAAAAACATGTTGTAATAGACACAGTCTTCCAAAGCTGACAGTTTCTTCTCACACAGTCTCCTCTAGGTTTTCTAATGTGTCATTGCTATAATTTTAGCCTTACTTCATATTTTGTAAATCTTCTGCTATTACCTAATTTCTGACTTTATCCTATATTATTCTGACTTGTGAATGGAGCATTTTAAAGTCCAAAACCCTGAAAGCCACACTTTTCTTAAATATGTCACTACAGAATGATTATTTGCTTGATAGATTTTAATTTTTGTACTCTTTGAATTTGACACTTTCAATCTTATAAACTTTTTACACATTTCAGGGTATGGGCATACTTTAGCACAGATAGCATCAATTTTTATATAACATGTTGACTTTGTCAAAATCTGTTTTACTTGTAAAAGCAGATGTTTTATTATTATCAATAGTTGTATTGGTTGTTTTTATGATTCACTACCCACTTACTGGCAGAAGATTCATATGTAATATTGATAACACTAAAACTCTTTGTATTTCTTATGTGCCATCATATTCTTGTTAAAGTACTTCCCAGGCTCAAAGAAGTTTGATAACTGGTCAAACAACAAGGAAGTTGTAAAATTGGGACTCTAGTATAGGCAGTGTGACTCCCAGCTTTTATCGGAATTATACTATTGTGTAATTCTTTTTTTTAAATTAATTTATTTATTCATGAGAGACAGAGACAGACAGACAGACACAGACAGAGGGAGAAGCAGGCTCCATGCAGGGAGCCTGACATGGGACTCGATCCGGGGTCCCCAGGATCACGCCCTGGGTTGAAGGCGACGCTAAACTGCTGAGCCACTGGGGATGCCCTTATTGTGCAATTCTAATCCTTCTTATAATCTATTTATTTGTTCTAGGTGGTATTATCCCCATTTTACAAGTGAAGAATCTGAAGCTCAGATAGGGTAAGTACTTTGCCCATTGACACAGAGTAAAGGAGTGACAGAGATGTCATTTGAAACAAGATCTGTTGACTTCAAAGTGTATTTTCCACTACATTTTTCTAGTTATTTTTCCTCAGCCTTCTCATCACACCTCTTAATTATCATTGTGTATTTAAAGATAGTTTTTATTAGAAATTTTGAAATAGGAATTCGTCTCATGATTTTCACTTATGATTTGGAGAGAAGCATATTGAAAATAGAGTACATAGCAGGAAACCTGACTTACTGTACTGTCTCTGATTCTGGCCATATGACATTGGACAAATTACCTTTTTTGGGTCTCATTTATAAAATGAGGGCATTGGACTAGATGATTTTAAAAGGTTTCCTTGAACTCTAAAATCTAATTTGACTCTATTTTGATTTAATGTTTACACTTGTTCTTTTTAGCACACATACAACTTTATCATCTATATTTCAGCCCATTAAGTATGATATTTTATTAAAGTTAGGGGGCAAGGAGCTCTGATTTTTATTCTTTACTTGCACTATTACATCTGAGGTTGAAATTCAATAATAGAAAGAAATTCCATATAAAGTAGTAATTAATCTTATTATAAAAGCACTCTTTCTTTTAAACTACTCAAGATTCTCATAGTTTTTACAGTTAGAAACAATAATTCTGGAAATCTAAATATTACAAAAGGAAATAAATTATTTTTAGTACAAAATGTTTCCACCAAAGGAGATAAGAATAGGTGACTGCTACCTTCAAAGCACTTATAAATTCTTAACTGTACAATAACACTATTAGCAACTATAATAGTAACATTTATCGAGAATTTTATGCTACTGTGTTGTACTAAGATTTTATATACATTACATCATTTAGTACTCATGAAAACCCTATGAGATAAGTGCTATTATCCCTATTTTACATACTAGGGAATAAAGAATTAAAGAGGTTAGGCAGTTTTCTTAAGGTTACATCATTGGTAAGAGGTATGTAGATCTAATGAATGCTACAGAGATTTTCCTCATATTTATAACATAGAATAATTGTAATAGGTTACCAATGTTTACCTCTATGAATATGATTTAAGCATGAAACCTTTTCAGAATGAATAAGTCTGATGATAAATGGCAGTTTTCACTTTCTCAGATTTGATCATTGCCAGTTACCTATTTTATTGATATAGTTATCAATAAAGCAAGTTTAAGTTTTTAACTTAAAGCAAGTTAAAGCATAATGCACATGCAAGTTGTGGCTGTAGATTAGGGTTTTCAATAATCCCAGTTTGCCCAGGCTTGGGTTTCTGGATCATGGAACTTTTGGTGCTATAACTAGGAACTTTACTAAAATATAAACAGGGGCTATATATATATATATATATAGTATGAGTATGTGTGTATAGGTAGATGTATATGTGTCTAAAGTAATGGTAGTAGTTAGGCTACAGGGACTTCAGATCTTGCAGAGCTTAAAACAGCTCTGAATTCAGCGCCTAGACTGATATTTGTCTGTTTTATTAGCAGAAAGCTTAGTCTCCTGTGTTTTCCCTGTTTCAGATAACCTTTTCTTGTCATCTAAGAAATTAATTTCTTTGTTGGAATCATTGCAAGTAAACTTGATAGCAGGAGTGCTGTTATTGAAGCAGCTTACACAGTGATTTGCTAAGTACAGCCTCTTCATAAAAGGTGAAGCAGAAGTCGATTTATCGATCACCACCAGGATTTCAGTAACCTGTTGAACTACCTGATTTTTTTCCCCCATTTTCATAAAGCCCACTATTATTTCTCTTTGTACAATTAAATTTAGTTGTTTCTTCGGAAACACTTTTTCACATGTATTTGCGCATGATATAAACATTTTTTGTGTATATTTGCTCTTCTATAGAATTGGAACTGTCTAAAAAACTTATGAGGTTAAGCCACACAAAATTGCCAAGTTTTAACTTTTTGACCTATAGCAATGGCAATTTCATATAGCTCAACTAATAGTTAATTTAACTTTTGGTTATTTGGAAATATTAGGCTACTAATTTAGCTCTAAAGATTCCTTTGAAATCCTGTTTAATATTAGAAACTGACTTGAACTTTGGGCTGATTACTCTATGCTATTCATTTGCTAAAAATACATGTTAAAAGACATAACTTTTTTTGATAGATTTATTTATTTATTCATTCATTCATTCATTCATTCATGAGAGACACACAGAGAGAGAGAGAGAGAGAGGCAGAGACACAGAGACACGGGGAGAAGCAGGCTTCATGCAGGGAGTCTGATATGGGACTTGTTCCTTGTCTCCAGGATCACGCCCTAGGCTGAAGGTTGCGCTAAACCGCTGAACCACCCGGGCTACCCCAAGACATAACTTTTGAAATGTGGTAAAAATGAGCACTGCATAGCCACTAATATTTGATAGGCATAAAAATGTATCTTAACTGAAGGTTAAGATCAAATTTAACCATTTTTCTTTCTCAGAATTTTGACCCATTATATTAATTGTAAGCTATAGTAGCTTATGTAAATGTTCATCTTGGAAGAAGAATGCTTCTTTACTAGAGTCAGATTTAAAATTGTTGCTGTGGGGGATCCCTGGGTGGCTCAGCGGTTTAGCGCCTGCCTTTGGCCCAGGGATCGAGTCCCGTGTCGGACTCCCGGCATGGAGCCTGCTTCTCCCTCCTCCTGTGTCTCTGCCTCTCTCTCTCTAGGTCTATCATAAATAAATAAATAAATCTTTAAAAAAATAAAAACAAATTGTTGCTGTGTTATTAAAAGAAACAAATAGTAAACAGTAAGATTATTTTCTATACCTTAGGCAGTCAATCTGATGTGAGATTTGCCTTCTTTTTTTTCTTTACTTTTTTTTTAAGATTTTATTTATTGATTTTAGAAAGAGAGCTAGCAAGCAGGGTAGGGGCAGAGGGAGAAGGAGAAAGAGTGTCAAGTGGACTCTGAACTGAGCAGGGCTTGATCTTATGACCCAGAGATCACCATCTGAGACAAAACCAAGAGTCGGGCCGCTTAATCAGCAGTGCCACCACCCAGGCACCCTGAGGTCTGCCTTGTTAATAATTTAGGTAAATTTAGGAAGTAACTGAATGTTTTCAGAAGAAATGAAAGCAGTTACTACTTGTCTCAGCCTCATACTGCTAGCTATCAAAATTTTGATATTTTAATGGTATATATATAACACTGTACATGTGAATTTTTGGTATTGAAAGTATACTTTTTGTTTTTTTTGTCTCTTGCTCTTTTAATCCCACATTTGTGTAACACTTGGCTCATAAAAAGAGAAGAGAATCCTTTAAGGTTTCTAGTTGTAGATACAGTAGACTAAGCTGATGCTGAGAAATGATTCCACCTTATAAAAATAGCAAACTAATATAGAATTTTAAATAACTATAGCTTTAAGACTTTTGCATCTCTTAGACTTTTATATAAATCTTTACCAGTGTCTTGCAAAATTGGAATTCATCTTTGAGTCTCAGTCTTTTTCCCATCATGATCTTTCATAAGTACTTTCAGCAGTCTTAGTATATCTCTTGATTTGCATTTGCCATCAATAGCACATATTTTGAGAGTCCTGTACCACTGAAACATTGTACTCAATCTTAAATATTTTTCACAAACTACTTTGTGACTATTAAAGAGCAATGTGCCTGAATTGTGGTTTGGTAGATCTTTTTAATAGTGAAATATCCTGATTATCTGGACTGTCTTAAAAAATACATTTGTAGGTCTTTAGAAAAGAAATAATTGTCATTGTTAAAAGCTCTGTTATGAGATAATAGACCCAAATATAATAAAACATGTTCCATTGGTCTAACATGTCTAACTTGAGTCTCTCTCTAAATGGTTTAGCTTGAAAAGCTGAAAAATAAGTACGTGTGAAGCTGCGATGATCTTGATCAAATGGGAATTTGATAGTATTGCTTTTTTTGGAGACTGAATTCATGGGGCAGTTGACTAGAGGACATGATGTGTCTTTGATCACGAAGTTTCTTTGATCACAAAGATTCACATATTATAAGTGTACAGCTCAATGAATTTTTATAACTTAATGATACCTATGTAGCTAGCACCTTGATCAAGCAATAGAATTTAACCTGTACCCTGGAATCCTTATTAGTGCTAACGCCTAACTGAACACCAGGCTCTATCTACCTAGCTAAATTTTAGCTGAGTTTCAAATAGTTATCTAAATTTCAAAACTTATGAAGAGCAAGATTACTTAATATTTGCACAGATTGTCCAGATGGTTATATTATTTTTGTCTTTGACATACTGGCTGGGCATACTTATATTCAATTTAATTCTATAGAATTTTAAATGTCTGGAGTCTCCTTGGTTGTCTTTGTCATTGCTGAATAAGGACAATCTCTGAGTGTGATCTTGATTTTTCTGATTAACTACGTTGCTTGGACAGTCACTGACATTCAAAGCTGATTTGATTGGCCCCTTAAGTTTCTCTGTTTTGAGCTGCTGAGCTTACAAAACTCAATCATATGCAGAGAATTTGCCATTCAGATTGACAGTTCTGTCAGGTCAGGTGGTACGATTATCATGCATGCTGCAAATGCGTTGTTATTCCTTGTTTTTTGTTTTTTTTTTTTCCCCTTGGAATCTAGGTGGAATCTTGGTATGTGAAGGTGAAAGGCTAGAACATCATCTGCTATCTCTGCTTAGCTTTAGTTTCTCTACTGAGTTGCCATTCATGTGTGCTGAGCTTTTCCAGTCACAGCCCCAAGCTCAGTTTTTCACTAATGTTTTGTCAAAGAAAGATCTGTCCTCTTTGGAAAGATTGAAATGAGTAATAGTCTTTCGACACTATTGGCAAGTGGCTTTCACGGTTCATGGCAGATCTAATGAACTACAGCTGTCTGCTTGGAAAATTCTGCTTTTGATTGTCTGAAAGGATCCCTGTAATATGGGCTTGAGTTTGTGGGTGCATTAAAACAACAACAACACAATCTTAACAAACTTACTGCAGTTGAAACTGCAACACTTTTTGCAGAAACCTGGCAAAAGGGACACCTGGGTGGCTCAGCGGTTGAATGCCTGCCTCTGGCCCAGGGCGTGATCCAGGAGTCCTGGGATTGAATCCCACATCGGGCTTCCTGCATGGAGCCTGCTTCTCCCTCTGCCTATGTCTCTGACTCTCTCTCTCTCTCTGTCTCTCATGAATAAATGAAATCTAGAAAAAAAAGAAAGAAACCTGGCAAAATGAGTAATATAAACTATTTGACAAAGGTAGTTTTTTTTATCAAGACCTGATTTTATGGTATGTTTGTTCTACAAAGTCAGTTGTTGATTCTTATTTAAGAGCAAGGAAACTACACTCTACAGTGTGGATTGTATATATCCATCTTCTTGGACCATCACGTTTATCTACATTATACAATTAGGTATACCATGATATGAGAAAAAAATTGTGTTGCATGGAAACATATGACAGAGTGTGATGAATTTGTGATTCAGTGGAATACACAGTTTATAAACATAGTTATACCCAAATGTAGGGGTGCAACCTCGGTTATTCCTATTATTTTTAAAGTGGAGATTGATCTCTTACAACTCTCACAGAGAAAAGTAACCAAACCATTTTGTCTAAACTCTTAATGAGGGATCCCTGGGTGGCGCAGCGGTTTGGCGCCTGCCTTTGGCCCAGGGCGCGATCCTGGAGACCCGGGATCGAATCCCACATCGGGCTCCCGGTGCATGGAGCCTGCTT
Source organism: Canis aureus (assembly GCF_053574225.1). Lineage (NCBI taxonomy): Eukaryota > Metazoa > Chordata > Mammalia > Carnivora > Canidae > Canis > Canis aureus. Next base: position 126,550 of record NW_027554447.1, on the reverse strand, counting down.
CTCCCTCTGCCTGTGTCTCTGCCTCTCTCTCTCTCTCTCTGTGACTATCATAAATAAATAAAAAAAAAATTAAACTCTTAATGAAGGAAGTGTTCTATCTCAAGGTGGATAACGGATCTACCATTATGGGCTAGGTTCATGGTATTTTATTAATTTAACTGAACAGCTTTAATGTATCAGTTTCAGGAAAGTATTTTCTTTGAAATGGCTTGATCACTTATCCAAAGAAGACATTGGGAATAATTTAGTTGATTATTTTCATATTACCTGCAAGTAAGCTCCAAGCAAAAACTGTCCAACATTCTAATTTGTAAGCATAACTATGTAGTGACTTCTGACAGCCAGTTTTTATGCTCTCTGGATGTTTGAATGGAGTACCATTGCTCTTGAGAAACAGGATTCAGGCAAAAGGAAATGCAGAGAGAGCATTCAGTAGCATTGTACAAATCAGTGGAGTCACTGTTGGCCATTGTAATAGTTCTAACTATAAAACAGAGCAGACGGAGGATGTCAACTAAATTTTCACATTCACATCACACCAAAAATTCTTTGAATTTACTATGAGAATCTTTATAGAAGAAGGCATGAATCTTGTGACACATGGAATGATATTTAGGGCATACAGAGAATCCTTGGCACACAATACAGACAGAATCAGGGTGATAATACATAAGCATTTGAAACAGGATCAGGATGGGAATGTCTCCTCTTTCCATATTTACTCCTTAGTAGAGAGAATTGGAAGTTAACATCACATTCATGTTCCATGTTACTTATAGTTTATGAAATAAGCTTATTAGATATGTTCTATGTGTATATTATTGGTAAGTAAACTAAAACACAAAAGAGGAAAGGAAAAGGGTGGGAAGTTGTGAGCTTTCCAATAACAGAATCTATAAAAAGCTAAATAAAGTAAAGAACAAGGAGGAAAGCAGTAGAAATTAAGGAAGGCTCTTCATTAAAATCACAAATTAGATAAGATTCTCCCTTCCCATTTAATTAGATCCTTCTCTCATTGTCTTCTCTTTGTGACCCAATTATTTTTTAGCAACTTTATTAAAATATAATCCACATACTCTATAGTTCACCCATTTAAAATGTCCAATGCAATGATTTTTTGTTAAACCCAAAGTTGTGCAACCATCACCACAATCAATTATAGAAAATGTTTGTTTCCCAAAAGGAAACCCAATAATCATTAGCAATCTCTCCCTATTCTCCCCCAATACTCCAGCCCTACAACCATCACTCTGCGTAATCCAAATTTTAAAAGTTGTTGATTTGAAATCCCCAGTATAATCAGAAACACATGACTATTGTCTTGTTGATAGAAGTCTTGTGAATTAAAAGGAATGACATAAAACTGTATTTTTAGGTATATATAATTATGTATAGTTTCTTAAACATTTTCAAAATTTTGTGGGTTTTTTTGTGTGTTTTTTCTTTGTTTTTTTGTTTGTTTGTTTGTTTGTTTGTTTATCATGGATATAGACCTGTTAAATATATCCCCCTTAACTTGGTCCTTAACTTGAAGATTCAGAATATTGATTTTGTCTGAGTCCTAGAGTTTTTGGACTAAGAGATTTTGACTCATTCTAATAGCACTCACAAGACACTAATATATAACTCAGAAAACAAGTATAATGTAAAATATATTCACCTAGGGGATTGGACACTGTCCCCTGAATAGTACATTCTCATAAATTACAGGGCAAGCCAAAATATTATCATAAATTGTCTTGTACATGTGGAATCCAAACAAGGAAATTAGTTACATGGTTCAAACATTGAGTAGTACCACTCTCTCATAGTCCGACTGGTAGGCAGAATGATGGCCCCCCAATGATATCAATGCTCTAAAACTTACCCATAAACTTTGACTTAAACTGTAATATACAACACCTCTTAGTATTTCTTTTCTTCTCAAATAGAATGCTTTAAGAAAAACCTGGAATTCTTTTTCTGTAATTAAAAAAAATTCCTGGGGATCCCTGGGTGGCTCAGCGGTTTGGCACCTGCCTTTGGTCCAGGGCACGATCCTGGAGTCCCAGGATCAAGTCCCGCATCAGGCTCCCTGAATGGAGCCTGCTTCTCCTTCTGCCTGGGTCTTTGCCTCTCTCTCGCTCTCTCTATGTCTATCATGAATAAATAAATAAAATCTTTTTAAAAAATAAAAAAATTCCTGATTGGAATTATGTCTTCAATTATTTAAATCTCTAATGCCAGGCAGCCCGGGTGGCTCAGCAGTTTAGTGCTGCCTTCAGCCCAGGGCCTGATCCTGGAGTTCCCCGGATCCAGTCCCACATCGTGGTCCCTGCAGGGAGCCTGCTTCTCCCTCTGCCTGTGTCTCTGCCTCTCTCTCTCTCTCTGTGTCTCTCAGGAATAAATTTTAAAAATCTTAAAAAAAAAAAATCTCTAATGCCTATTGAGTGGCTGACATATAACAGACAGCAATAAATGTTGGTGGAACTGAACTAAACTGAGTTCTACGCAGTTGTTCTTACACAACCTGTTTTGAATGAAGGCCTTTTGTTATTACCCTAATTTAGGCCTATGATAGCAGTTTTTGAATTGTCCTTTTTGTCACTTGTCTTTTCTTTATTTAATTGATCTTCCACAGATTAAGCAACAACTTTTGTACATTATATCCTCCTTATTTAGTCGTTTTTATCTTCATCCCATTGTACATTGCCTAATAACATACTCTTAGCCTGTTGTTTGCCGACTTCTTATGGCATGGTACCCTTAGAAAATGATATTTCTCTGGTACAGTTGGGTAGAAGGCAAATCATCTCACAACTGGATGGTTTGGACTCCAATGTCACCATTTCAGTGTACCTGTCACCCAATCTAGGCACAGGAGTTTGCCTGGACATACCAGTTAGGAAGTGCTGTTTAATCTAGCTTTTGAGACTTAATACAATTGGAATTCATCCTTTTAGAGAGCTATCTAATGAGCACCATAGCATGTGTGCATGCTAAGCTCTGTGGGTAAGAAATTGAGAACACCTGATGAACTATCCTCTTTTGAAACTATCAATTCCAGGAGAGAGATCCACTTATCATCATTCTCAAAGTGGATTTTCTGTTTTGAATGATCTATTTTTTCTTCCTCATCTGTCTGAATCTTTGTACTATCTTCTCCATGATGCTGTCCCTAATACAGTTAAAATACGCAGTCTTACGTATTGTATTCTTTTCGTTACATTACTAATTCATCCAGCTTAGTGCCCTCTGTAAAGCTTAGATTAATTCTTAATTAATTCCTATATTCTTATTCACTTACTACCTCATGTTTGTCATTTTTTTCCCTTTGTATTGTTATTAACTTGTTTATGACTATTCATCAAAATATTTACTCCACTTCTTCTCTACAACTTTATATTGTATAAATTCTGATTAATAATTAACACTATTACAATAAGTATAAAATAACATTCATTTGTAGATATATTTGTTAGGTAATAGCATATGTTTTTTGAGCCCATACTTGGAACAGGTATCCTAATAGCTTTATGTGTATTTAATGTATTTAATCTTTACAGCAGCCCTAAAAATACAAAATGTTTATTTTCCTGTTTTAGAAATGATGAAACTGAGGCACAGATAAGTAACCTGCCAAAAGTTGTACAGCTCTTAACATCAATGCTAGGATTGAAACGTGATCAGTTAATGCAGGTACTTCTGATGTAAGAGCCCGTACTGAGAATTCTATGTAATTCTGTGCTGCAAAAAAGACTAGTTGTGTGTGTCTGAGTAGACCAGCAGGTACTGATACTTAATACTAAGGTTTCCCACTAAGGTGAGTTAGAGAAGTTGTAGTTACAAGGAATATGTACTCACAATAAAGGAGTCAGTGTTATAAAAATCAGAAGTTTTAAAGAATATTTTTTTTTAATTTTTTTTTTATTTATTTATTTATGATAGTTACAGAGAGAGAGAGAGGCAGAGACACAGGCAGAGGGAGAAGCAGGCTCCATGCACCGGGAGCCCGATGTGGGATTCGATCCCGGGTCTCCAGGATTGCGCCCTGGGCCAAAGGCAGGCGCCAAACCGCTGCGCCACCAGGGATCCCTTAAAGAATATTTTTTATGGAGCATCTATATGTGCCAAGAAATGAACTGAGTACTTTACATATATTATCTCAGTAAAGTCTTGTAGTAATATTATTGAGTAATTAATATCATTCCTGTTTTGTACATAAGAAAAAAAAGAATCTCACATAAGTAATTTGCCCAAAAGTTACTGAGGTAGGAAATGACAAAGCAGAGGTTGGAACCTGGCATGTCTGCCCTATTTTCTTTTATTGTGCTGTGCTGCTTCTCTGATGATACAGTGCCCTAGCAGAAAAGCAGGGCATAGGCAAACAAGCTATTGCTAGAATGTAGCTAGAGCTGGGCTTAATTTTGGAAAATAGCACTGTGATGAGACTACAAATTAAAGCTTAAGGATTATACCAATATTCTGGAGTAAATCCAGCAAGGGCAATATGTGTTGTTATTAAACTCTTACCTTACGATCTTGGCTAAGCTTCTTTCCCTTATTGTGCTTCAGCTTAATCTTCTACGACATATATGAGGTTAATAGGCATCTATTTATATTCAGAGATGTTTTATGATGTTAGGAGTAGTGTTTAGACTCTGGAAGTAAGTACTACATAAATACTATTTTTTAGTTCTTAGTCTCAATGCTGACATTTGACACCACCATGTTTTTCCTTTATAGCATCACACTTTCCTATGTCTTTTTTTCTCCTGACACTAACAAAGAGATTTGTTCATAGAGAACTGACTCTGAAGATGACAACTCTTTCGTTGTATCTCAGTGGCTTAGGCTTCACATGAGTTTCTTCTCTGTCTTTAATTAAACTTGTTTTTTTTTTTTTTCCCAGTGTTGTAGCTGGGAGCACTGTGTTGACACAACTCACTCTTGTACAGAAGAGATTAAAATGTCAGTGTTCTAATGTTCTCATTTGTGGGAAAAAGAAAATATTTGGGGTATTTTATTTATAACTTTTAAAAGACTCCTTTGTGGAGAAAGATTACTTGTAAGATGGAAAACGATTTGACAGTTAAAGGGACAGAACTCTAATAGTGGTCTAACAAAAAAAGGAGAAGAAAAAGTATGAAAGCTTAATGAAACTCCATTCTAGGTATTTAAAACACATCTTTCTATTTCCTTCTTAATTTTCACTTAATTGTATTTTTTAATTCCCTAGTGTCCTGCTTAATCCTTCCAGATGCTGTGCAAGCAGAATATTGACAGTTTCCGCAAAAGGCAGTTAGTCAGTCATTACAGTAAATACATGTATTATGTGGAAGAGGACTACTAGTCAAGGGAAATGGAGTTGGTGTATTGAGCCTGTAACTTTCAAATCATAAGTCTGAATGTATCTATTTTTACAATGGAGTCATTAATATTTGCTAGCTATTTAATGGTGAATAGGCCAGCAAATTCATCATGCTGCAGCTTGAGACCCTTTTCTGCCTGTCAGGCATTCACAGGGTATAAGCTACATCAGTTAATGCTGGGTGCCATGCAAATTTTGAAAGTCGTAGTAAAGAGATAGATTTGATGTAAATTGATAAGGTAGGGACTTAATAGTAGGAGCTAAGACTTACGGAACACTTCCAATGTATCTGAAATATTTCCATCTATATGCATCAATGTATTGACTGTCTAATCCTCAACAGCTGTCTGAGGAGGTAATTTTATCTTCATTTTACAGATGGGAAACTGAGGTCTATAAATGTAAAATAACTTACCAAAACAACCCAGGAAATGGAGCAACTGAGTTTGAATCCAGGGGATTTGGTTCTGAAGCCTATTCTATTAGAGATCTTCTGAAAGTATATTAACTTTTGATATTGCACAGTTTAGGAGCTTTTACTCTGGTAACATTATTAACCACCATGTAATATTGAGTAGATGAAGAAGATAAGTATTTAAAATGACAAGGAGAATCTCTTCTTAGGTTCATATGGTACGGGTGGCAAGGCAAAGTTGCTAGTCTTCTTTGGGTATATCTTTATTGGCAAAGAAATTATGAATTATTCTGTTTTGCCCATATAAAGGCAAAAGGTAGCTTTCCAGAAAGGCAGACATTAGCATTCCAAGTGCCCGCTCTGTACTCCTAGTTTTGGAAGTTAGCTGCCCTCTAGCAGAGCATCTGTCTTTCAGACCTTATTTAGAGATTTTCCTGATTTGAGTTGTCCCCTGGGCTAACAGCTGTGGAATCTGCATTTCTTTGGCATTGCTCCCTTCTATGTAAATTACAGATGTTCTCTAATGCCCTTTTGGGCTACATTTGGAAAAAGAGGAAAGAGTAAAAGTTTTTTTTTTCTTTTTAAAGTGAACTACCCTAGGTTCTAAGTAGGAGGAAATACATTTACTGAGTTTTTTCCCCTTTATGTTTCCTTTCAATCGTTGAAACTACTCCCTACAGCCCTGCTGCTATGGGATCAATTTGTTGGCAAGGGTTATTCAAACATGAGCAGAATTTGTGTCCTCTTTGGATTAAAGTGCTAAAGCCAACAATAACAATTTTCATGTGGGAACTGGTGCTGGATACCCAAGTCAAACTGTGCTTGGTGGTCTGTAATTTACTCCAGATAAAAAACATGCATTGGAGGGGAAAGAGGGTTTTTTCCCAGGTTTCTATTTGTTTTCATTTTCAGTCTTTTTTTTTTTAAATCTATTGTTTTTAAACAGACACTAGAAATCCTTTTTATTTAGTCTCTTGATTTGGGGGTGGTAGTGTAGGGTACTTAAAATGAGACATGTAATAGAGTTCTTTTAATTAACATTTATATTAAGATATAACTTACAGTTAAGTAAATAAATCTGAAGTATACAGCTTAATGTATTTTGGTATTTATTTCTTCTCTGCTTCCATTTTACTTAACTTTTACTCTTTTAGACTGTATAGCTGAAAGGATAAATCATATAATCTTGAAGACTGTTATAGTTAATTTAGATTTTTTGCATTTCAAGCTCATTTGGACCTATTTTCACCTATTTTTCTCTGTATTCCCGGTTCAGCTTTCCTCTTCTATTCTTTCAACAGTTATTCTAAATCCTCAGGGCTTCTTTCTTAGTATTTCCATATTACTTTTTATTGTGACATTACCTCTTCAATAAAGTGAAGGCATTCAGGAGAGAACTCCCTTGTTTATCTCTTGCTAACCCTCTCATTACTCCCTCTGCTTTTAGAAATCATATCCTTATTTGTCCTTCCTACCTGAAGCTGTGCTCTCATCCACTTGTATCTTCTCAGTGATTGCTTTTATCAGTTTATCCCCATTTTCCCCTTAGCTTCTCTATTGACTTTTTTTTCTAAGCAATAGGCACAATTGAAAATTCTTGATTAAAAAAAAAAACAAAAACAAAAAAAAACAGATAATACAAAGCTTAGCTTTGAGCCTGTACCATCCTCTAGTTACTACCCAACTATTATCCTTCCCCCTTGTGGTCATGCTTCTTGATTACTGTTTCCACATCCTCCATTTGCTCTTATTCAATCTTTATATGGCTTTTTACCTTTCTTTCTCCACTGAAAACACTTCTCCCAAAATTGCTAGAGATTTTTGCCAAGTCTAGTAAATACCTTTTTTTGGTAAAAGATTTTATTTGTTTGAGAGAGAGTGAGCACAAGCCGGGGTGGTAGGGGATGGGGGAAGGAGAAGGAGAGGGACAAACAGACTCTGCCCTGAGCCAGGGGCCCATGGCCTAGAGCCTGATGGTGGGGCCTGATATCAGGACCCTGAGATCATGACCAGAGCCAAAATCAAGTCTGTTGCTCAAGCTACTGAGCTACCCAGGCACCCCCTAGTGAAGATCTTTTGCCCTTTTTGAAATTCTTTCTGTTGGTTTGCAAACTCTGGAGCTTTCAGGATATAATCTGAAATTGACCACCTTAAGAGGAGGGCAGAAAAAGACAAAGAGATAGACTGCACCATACATATGAGGTCATAAACTGGCTTCAGACACATGTTCAGTCCATGTGGTCTCAACAACACTTTATTCTTTGAAGGCTTTGTCCTTGAAATGGCTCCCACTGCAAGAATGGTAGACAATGTGTATATTGCAAGGACAGGGGATGAAGTCATAACCATCCAACTGCCCTGGTCCAACTAGAGAGTCAGTGCCTAGTCCAATCCTCTTGTTTATCTCCTCCAACACTTCCTTGATGTCATTTTCTCTCGTTTCTTCTTCTTCCTTTATGACCCTTACTCAGACTCCTTTTGTCAATTCTAATTTTTTTTGCCTCTCCTTAAAAGTAGGAGATCTCCAAGATTATTCTTTTTTTTAAATCTGACTTTCCTTCTGTTTTATGTGTTTTATGGGCAATCTGGTCCATGTACACAAGATTTTTATTTATTGCCTCTACCTCTTATGTCCTGATACTTACTAACTCTATTTCCAAGCCTCTCTCTTGATCTACAGCTTTCTGTCTGACAGTTATATTTGGATGTGTTGTAGGTACATATGAAAACCTGGCATTATTATCATACTGGCATGTCCCTTTCCCAAACTAAAACCTGGCATTATTATCATATTGGCATGTCCCTTTCCCAAACTAAGCGTGCTTCCCTTGTATTCTCTAACCTAGTTGGTGGTACCTTCTGCATTCATTCTTTAATTCAAAAGCTCCTCACTCCCTCCCTGTCTCCCTCCCTCCCTCCCTCCCTTCTTTCCTTCCTTCCTTTTTCCTTAATGTTCTTGCCAGACACTAAGTTCTGTCACACAGAGCTGCAAGGATATTATAAGGTCCTTGCCCTCAATTACAGAGACTAATAGGAGAGACAGAGGAACAGAGAATTACATTGCTTTACAATGTAGAGAATACAGTGATAGAGGTGTATTCATATGTAACACACATCCTTTTCAAATTGTAGATTCAGGAAAAGGTTCTTGGAGAAGGTGATGCCAGAGTGGAATCCTCAGAAGTAGGAGCTTGGCATGACTCCTCCCTTTGCCTTTTCCATTCTCCTTCATTATTAGTGAATCTCATTAACTCTAGACTCTTAATATTTCCCAAATCTGTCCCAGATCTTTCTATTACCTCTGCTACTGCCCTAGTTTTAAGTTTTAAGATATTGGTGGATTACAGCAACAATTTCCTAACAACCTTACTCTCTCCATTCTTCGTGTTTTCCCAACTCCCATCAATTATCCACATTGAACTTTAGTAAATCTTTATTTAAAAAAATATGATCATGCCCTTCACAGAAATAAATATCAAATAATACCTCATATGCATATATCACGTTTTATTTATCCATTCATCTATTCGTGGACATTTGGTGGTTTCTACTTTTTGGCTATTAATTATGCTGCTATGAGCTGTCATGTAAAATATAAAATTGTGTGGACATATTTTTTCATTTCCCTTGGATATATACTTAGGAGTACAATTGCTGAGTCATACATCCTTTGAGGAACTGCCAGAATGTTTTCGAAAGCAGCTGCCCCATTTTACATTCCACCAGCAACATATAAGGGTTCCAAATACCCCACATTCTTGCCAACATTTGTTATTTCCTCCTCTTTTTTAATTTGGATACCAACTAGTGATGCTAAGACTAATGGATGTGAAGTGCTGTCTTATGATGAATTTGATTTGCATTTCTCTGATGGCTCAGAATGTTGAGCATCTTTTTATATGCTTGTTAGCCATTTGTATATCTTCTTTGGAAAGATGTCTATTCAGATCTAGTTTTTTAAATTGTTATCTTTTTATTTTTGAGTTATGAGAGTTTTTTTTAAAGTTTTCTTTTTTAAGATTTTATTTATTCATTCATGAGACACACACACAGAGAGAGAGAGAGAGAGAGAGAGAGAGAGAGGCAGAGACACAGGCAGAGGGAGAAGCAGGCTCCATGCAGGAAGCCTGACATGGGAGGGAGAGAGAGAGAGGCAGAAACACAGGCAGAGGGAAAAGCAGGCTCCATGCAGGAAGCCTGACATGGGAGTCGATCCCAGGTCCCCAGGATCAGGCCCTGGGCTGAAGGCGGCGCTAAACCGCTGAGCTACCCGGGCTGCCCTGAGAGTTTTTTTTATATTCCTCATATAAGTCCTTTATCAGATATATGGTCTGCAAGTTATTTTCTCCCGTTCTCTGGAATTGTCTTTTCACTTTCTTGATACAAGTGTCTTTTGAAGCATACAATTTTTAAATTTTTTTTAGAAGATTCTATTTATTTATTCGTGAGAGACACACACACAGAGAGGGAGAGACACAGGCAGAGGGTGAAGCAGGCTCCATCACAGGGAGCCCAATGTGGGATTTGATCCTGGGACTCCAGTATCACTCCCTGAGCTGAAGGCAGACACTTAACCACTGAGCCACCCAGGCATCCCAAAATTTTAAAATTCTGATAAATCCCAGAATGTCTATTTTTTTCTTTTGTTTCATGTACTTTTGGTGCATATCAAAAAACTTCTGCGTATGGATATCCTATTGTTTTGGCACTGTTTGTTGAAAAGACTCTTTTACCCCCATTGAATTGACTTGGAGCCTTTGCAAAACAAATCTATTAACCATTTGTAAAGATTTATTTATGGACTCTCAATTCTATTCCATAAATCTATCTATATGTCTATCCTTATGCTGATAGCACATTATCTTTATTATTGTAGCTTTGTATTGTAAAATTTGGAGGTATGAAGTCTAATTTTGGTCTTCTTTTTAAAGATATTTTTGGCTGAGGTGCCTGGGTGGCTCAGTTGGTGAAGTGTCAGACTCTTGCTTTTGGCTCAGGTCATGATCTCATGGTCGTGAGATCTAACCCTGTGTTGGACTCTGCACTGGGCACGGAGCCTGCTTAAGTTTCTCTCTCCCGCTCTCTGTTTCTAAAAAGAGAAAACCATAATTCCTATCAAAATCTCAGGAAGAAAAACGAATAAAGATATTTTTGGCCATTCTGTGTCCTTTGCATTTCCATGTGAAGTTTTGGGCTAGCTTTTCATTTTCTGGGAAAAAGCAGCTATTATTTGGATACAGATTGAGTTGAATCTCTAAATCACCTTGGGAATAATTATCATCTTCACATTCAAATTCTTCAAGAATTGTCATCACATTAAATTCGTCACTCTACTAACGTGGGATGTTTCCATTAATTTAGACCTTCTCTAAGGTTTTCAACAGTGTTTAATGCTTCCACTGTATGTTTTAAATTCTTCTCTTTATTTCAAAGGATTTTATTCTTTTTGCTGGTATAAATGGACTCTTGTTATTAATTTCATTTCTGAAATTATATTAGTACATTTGAGTTTTGTATATTGATCTTACTGATCTGGTTTGTTAAATCTAATGGATTTTTAATGGATCCTTAGAAATTTTGATATACAAGATCACATCATCTGCAAATTGGGATAGATTTATTTTCTTATTTTCAATCTGGGTGCTTTTTTATTTTCTTGACTAATTACCCTGACTAGAGCTTCTAGTAGTGTTAAATGCAAGTTGTTAGAGTGGACATCCTTGTCCTTGTCTTGTTTTTAGGAAGAATGCATTCGCTCACTCTTATCATTACCTATGATGTTAATTAACTTTGCATTTTTCTTTCATTCCCTTTATCAGGATGAGTAAGTTCCCTTCTTTTCCTAGTTTGTTGAATGATTTTTTTTTTTAATCATGAAAGGATGTTGGGTTTTAACAAATGCTTTCTCTCTATTTAGACAATCATGTGAATTTTTCCCCTTCTGTTTTATTGATATAGTATATTGCATAAATTGATTTTTGGATGTTGAGCCATTTCTACATTGCTAGGATATATATCACTGGATCATCATGTGTAATCTTTTTTTTATGTGGTGCTGGATTTAGTTTGCTAGTAACTGTCAAGGATTTTTGCATCTATATTACTAAAAGATATCAGTCTGTACTTTCCAAAGATGCATTTATCTGGTTTTGTTACCAAGGTAATACTGGGAATAAGATGGGAAGTATTCCCTGCTCCTGAATTTTGATAGAGTTTGTGTAGATGTAGAATCAATTCCTTTTACATTAGTGAACCATTTTACCCTGGCATTGTGGGAAGTTTTTTGTTTTTTGTTTTATTTAAATTCAATTAGCCAACATATAGTACATCATTAGTCTCAGATAAAGTGTTCAATAGTTTTTCAGTTGCATATAACACACAGTGGTCATCACATCACGTGCCCTCCTTAATGCCCATCATCTCTTATTACACAGGACTATTCATATTTTCTGTTTCTTCTTGAACCAGTTTCAATAAGTAGTTTATGTCTTTTTCTAGGAATTTGTCAATTTCATCCAAATTTTATAAATTGTTGGCATACATTGGTTCATAATAATTCCTTCTAGTTTTTTTTTAAATTTCTGTCCAGTAGTGATATCTCCTCTTTCACTCCCAAGTATAGTAATTCACATCTTCTTTTTTTGTGTCTTCATCATTCTAGCTAAAGTTTGACAATTTTGTTAATCTTTTCAAAGAACCCATTTTTGGTTTTGTTAATTTTTCTTTTTTTTTCCTATTTTCTATTTTATTTTTCTACTCTAGTTTTTTTTTTTTTTTTTGCCTGCTCTAGATTTAGTTTTCTTTTTTCTAGTATTTTAATGCAGAAAGTTAATCTTTTGATTTGAGATCTTATTTAATGAAGGCATTATAGCTATAAATTTATTTTTTATTGAAGCATAGTTGTCATTCAATGTTATATTAGTTTCTGGTGTACCACATAGTGATTTGACAAGTCTATGCATTACACAGTGCTTACCACAGTAAGTATAATTACCATCTGTCACCATATAAAGTTATTACAGTGTTATTGACTATATTCCCTACACTGTACTTCTCATCTCCCTGACTCAAATCACTTTACAACTGTAAGTTTGCACATTTTAATCCTCTTCACCATGATTTCCCACCTCACTACCCCCTTCCCTCTGGCAACCATCAGTTCTCTGTTAATAAATCTGTTCTGTTTTCATTTGTTTGTTCATTGCTTTTTAGATTCTACATATAAGTGAAATCATACGGTATTTGTCTTTCTCCACTTGACTTATTTTACTTAGCATAATAACCTCCAAGTCCATCTAAGTTGTTGGAAATGACAAGATTTTATTCTTTTATATGGCTGAGTAATATTCCATTGTGTATATATATATATATATATATATTTATATATATATTTATATATATATTTATATACACACACACACACATATATATATATATATATACACATATATATATACACATTACATCTTCTTTATCCATTCATCTATTGATGGACACTTGATTGCTTCCTAAACTAAACTAAATAATGTCTCAGCACAGGGCACTTAGGTACTTATTTTCCTTCAGAGCTGTAAATTTCTATTTTAGCACTGCTTTAGCTGCAGCCCATAATTTTTGCTGTTTTGTTTTCATTTTTTTTCATCTTAAAGTATGGTCTAATTTCCTTTGTTATTTCATCTTTGATTAATTGGCTATTTAACTGTATTGTTGTTTTTCACATATTTGTGGATTTCTCAAAATTTTCTTCTATTACTCATTTCTAACTTCAATCCACTCTATATGATTTCCATCATTTTACATCTTTTGGGAATTATTTTATGCTCTAATATATGGCCTGTTCTGGAGCACATGCCATGTACACTTGAGAAGAATGTGTATGTCACTGTTGTTGCGTGGAGTGTTCTATAAGTGTCTATTAGGCCATGTGAATTGATAGTGTTTGTTGAGGTCTTCTTTTTCCTTGTCAATGTTTGTGTGGTTTTTCTTTCTATTACTGAAAGTGAGATATTAAGGTCTCCAAATACTGTTTTTTAATTATCTATTTCTCCCTTCAGTTCTGTCATTTTTTTTCCTCATGTATTTTGTGGCTCTGTTGTTAGGAGCATATATATTTATAATTGTTAAGTATTCCCAGTGGATTGACTTTTCTACCATTATTAAATGTTTGTATTCATCTCTAGTAACATTTTAACTTTAAAAACTATTTTGTCTAATATTAATATAGCAACTCTAGATTTCTTATGATTGTTGTGTAAATGATATGTCTTTTTCTGTCCTTTTACTTTCAACCTATTTAAAGTGTATCCCCTGTAGAGAAAGATAACTGGTTCTTTTTTTTATCCAGCTTGTCATCTTTGCATTGTTATCATAATAGTACAGTTGTGCTGTTAAATTGTTGGTTGTGTTTCATTGCCTAACTAAACTCCCCAAATATAATGATGCTTACGGAGACTTCACATGGAGCACTTTATGAATTTATTCTTCTTCCTGTCCCTACTCTAGCATTTTGAATGCTGCCATTGTTACTGACTAAAACCATTGTGCCTCATATCATGTAGGTTGTCTCATTAGCAAAAAAGTGTTAGGTATTAGTGGTTGTTAGATCACATTCCTTTGAGTCAGTAAAGTGTAACATATGTATTAAATCAGAACTTATTTTTTCCTATAGCAGAAATCTCCCTTTTCTAATCCTAACAATGTTAAAGTTAGAATTTTGGCTTTGGATTTGCCAGGAATAACTTTACTTTACATGTATAATTAACAAGATTGAGTAACAGAGCAAAAGAACATAATTTATTTCTACACTGTGGTAATAATAAAACTAATTTTGGAGCTCCACATTATTTCCATAGTTGGATATGTTTTAATAAGGGAGTGGCTTCCTCTCACTAACTTCAGGTCACACCAAAAAACCTGCTTTTGCATAAAGGGGACTTAACTTATTTTCTAAACGAAATAATCTCAGCACAGGGGGCTTAGGTACTTATTTTTCTTCAGGGTACAATCTAGAATCTATTAATAGGAAAGTAAAGTTCAGAGTTCCTGCTTTTGTTGATTCAGTGCTTTACAACCTGAACTGTTCCTTGGGGCAAGCTATTTCTCAATTCCATTTTCCTACCTTTACTCTGAAATTGATAATTAGACACTATAGCTATAAGGTAACTTTAGTGTTATATCTTGCTTATTTAAAATCAAGGACATTGGAGGTAGGGGAATGACACTGGAAAAAAATAAATATGTTTTTAAAATTTTATAATCCAGACTTCTATGTAGTAACATTTAAAATAAAACTATAAAGGGAGTTCTGGGTGATGTTTCTAGGTTTCTATTTAATTTTTGGTTGAAAATATTCAATGTTCTGTCAATTTCTTTGCATTTCTTAAGTAAGAGGCACCAAAGAGTTCAAATTTTGACCCTTAAGAGTACTTGTGGCTTAGTTATGTATTACCTTCAAATTTAATTGTTTGGTCTGTGTTCTCTGGAATTTTAAAGCAGAATTAAAAGAGCACCAAACTCTAAATACTTTCTCTAGCAGTACCTGCTATTTTTATTTATGTTGAAAATCAATTCGGGACCCCTGGGTGGCTCAGCGGTTTAGGGCCTGCTTTTGGCCCAGGGCATGATCCTGGAGACCTGGGATCTCGAGTCCTGCATCAGGCTCTCTGCGAGGAGCCTGCTTCTCCCTCTGCCTGTGTTTGCCTCTCTTTTTCTCTGTCTCTCATGAATAAATAAATGAGGTCTTAAAAAAAAAAAAGAAAGAAAAGGAAAAGCTATTCAACTTAACGGAAAAAAGGTAAATGTTCTGGTAATCACTCTGTTCTGTCTGTTCTGTCTTGATCATAACTTATCTTATTTCAGTAGAATATGGCAACTAACACATCATCCCATTTTAACAATTATTGGTTGAACCTAATCATCTTTAACTTTCATAGTTTTGTCTCAATTATATATTCATAATGAGAATGCCTCACAAAAGGTCTTCTTTCCAAACTACTGACATATTCCATTGGAGACCAGAAGGCACCATTGACTACCTAATAGCTGATATTTGTCCCTTATATGTTATCTTTTATATCATATGCTAGTGTCCACTGTGAAAGGAACTAGAAGCCACCTAATCAGTAAGATACTATTAATTTTCTGCTTCTCACTCTCTATATATTATTGAGGTAAATTTGCAAACAATAAAATACATTTCATTTTATTAAACAAATTCCACAAACTTTTTTATTTAAAATTATTTTTATTATTTACTTTATTAAACACAAATTTTAAGTATACACAAATATGAAAACTAACCCAGTTTAAGTATAGGATATTTATATCACCTCAGAAAATTCTCTTGTGCCACTTTCCTGTCAGCCAGGAGTTGAGTGTTTCAGTGGGTTTCCAAACCCCTTCTGAATGCCTGCTTTCTTGGATCACTGCTGGTACTAACTGTCCCCGGCCATGTTCCCCAGGATATAGACTCTAAAAGAATGCTTAGCTTGCAAAGTGTTCATTAAGGAGTGCCCTTGGGGGGTCAACATTTGCAGAAGGCAGGGGAAAAAAACAAAACTGGGCTAGTAGGAGAAGTCGAGCTGCATGAAGGCCAAATGCCAGCCTCGACTGACCCCATGGGGAGCTCTGGATCTTGATTGACTTTATAGTTATTTGGAGTTAGGGCCAGGGGTGCAATCCTTTATATTCTCATTTTCATAAGCCATTGGATGTGGACTACCCTGAGAAAGGGGTCTAACCTTGGAGAATGTGATTCTCTGCAGCTGAGACCACAGAAAGGCCTATCAGATGAAGGCTGACCACTTTCACAGCAGTCAGGCAGCAATTCCTTCATCTGAGGGGAATCTGCAATGTACCTGACATTGTCTCTCACACCGTAGTTAAAGAAATTCAAGAGCTGCTTGCACGATTTTTTTATTCAAGTCTGGAGGGAGGGAACCAGAATTAGGAGAAAGAGTAATTGATAGCAGTTAAATACTAGAAAATTTATCATTACATATACTTACTTAAAAATTACTCTAATAATATCTTTCAATATATTTTATGATTTATTCATTCAAGAAGTAGTTGAGAGTATATATAAATGGAGACATTTATCTTTCATTTTGGCCACCTAGAAGCTGAACCTTTATCTTATATTTGGTGATTTCTCTGTATAAGATCAAGCTCAGCTGCTACTGTGGAAGCTGAAAATGCAAGGTGCATGTATTTCCAACCTGCTTGCAAGAGGTGTAAGCCTATAACATGAGCTCTGCCAAAAAGACAAAACTCTGGATCAGACTTGCCTGGTGAAATGAAGGAGTAGATTTTTTTTTTTTTTTTTTAATGATGGGATATGTCAGCAGAAGCAGTAAGTAAAGCAACATCCACTTTCCAGACACAGCAGCCTTTGTATTACTAAACTCCATTTGGTGGTGTTAGCGATGTAAATATCCAGACCCAAAGATAGTTTTCTCACCAGACATCTGCTTAATTAATTCAATGCGGTTGATATCTATTGCTTGCCCTCAAAATCCCTGACTAATATAGTCCACCCTCTACCAAATGTTAAGACATTAGGATTATCATGGTGAAAAGAAAGACAAAGTCCAGTGGGGAGAAACTAACAGTGAGTAAAAATAAAATATAATTCAGTGACATGAGGGAAATAACAGGGATAGATAGGCAAGGAGAAGGTTGGAGATGGGAAGCAAGGGATCCTTAAAGAAAGTTAAGAAGGTAAAATGATTGCCCTGAGACCAGTAGGCTGTCTGTCTGTCTCAGCCAGAGACAACAGCAGTTGCAATGTAGGAAAGAATGAACGTGACTTAATTATTAAATCAAAAGGAACGTAGTGGTTGTCAGTTAAGTGTGCTTAGCTATTTTAGTAGAATTTCTTTTAAAGCAAAACTCATTTTGATATGGAAATCAATGCTATAGTTGATGTCTATTAATTCTCATGCAACACTGTTTAGACCAAAAGCTGTATTAGTATCATCAGGGGAATTTTCTATAAGTACTTATTTCTGGGCTTCACCCATAGAGAATCTAATTAGTCAAATTTGTTAATCATTAGTACTAGACTATAATGTTATATGTGGTAACACTGTCTGCAAAGTAGTAGCTTATTTTAGTTTTGGGTAAATGACAAGAGAGTAACAGCTCTGGTTACTGCAAAATGGTGTGCATAAGTCCTGCGTGTAAGTTTGATATATACCACTGTACTTGATAGACCTAAAGCTTTTACCTGACTAGAAATAAAGCAAGGAGAAATCAGCCTTTCTTTAAAGTTTGCCTTTTTACGTAGAGGTATATACTAGTTGCATTCTACAAAGCAAAAAAAAAAAATCTTAATTGGAAGTCCAGTTGCTAGGTGTATCCCATAAAATGAAAATCCTGGTAATTCACAGTAACATCCAATATCAAATACTCAGATCTCAATAAACTGAATCTTTGTGTGAGGTTATTGGTGATAACATAAAAGGGTGTTGGGTTTTTTTGTTTGTTTGTTTTTTGTTTGTTTTTTTGTCAGTAGGACCCATTTTTTTTCTCCAGAGTCTCCAAAGATATTGTTGATCAGCTTCAGGTTTAGTTAATTTGAAGGAAACCCCAGTCCATCTTTTCATTGACACATGTGATATCAAGTATATCCTACCAAAGGGTAAACCTAACTAAAGAATTCTGAGTGGAAGGCAAGCTATGTTTTATGAGGCCATAGACGACTTGGAGTTTTTCTAAGTCAGGACAAATGCATGCGAGTAAGAGCTATGCTATACTTACCCTCAACACAATCAGGAATTAGGCAGTTTTGTCTCCTGAAATATAAAATTTCACCAGAAAACCCATTGCCAAAAATATAATATCATATTCAAATGTGAGAAAATTATTTTCTCAGATCCTGTGTTTGTCATGCTGGTGTCTGGTACATTTTAGCACACTTCACTCCCCCAAGCTGGGAATAAACATGCCACTTCTTCCTGAAGCAATACTTTCTCTTGATGCTCATGATATAAAACCTAATTTTCATATGGAAACAAATATAGATATATTCTGGACTAAGGAAAATGCTATTTTTATTAAAATGTGTTGTTAATATGTAATGATTTATTATTTTAAAATGATTTAGCAAATGTTCCAAAATTTTTCCCATTTTAATTTCCTTTATTTATTTATTTATTTATTTCCTATTTATTTATTTATTTGTGGATGGGAAGGGCAGAGGAAGAGGATGAGAGAGAGAATCTTAAGCAGACTCCACACCCAGCATGGAGCCTGATGCAGGGCTCACTCTTACAAGTAAAGAAGTATGTTTTGAGTATATCAACATTTTATTTTTCTTTAAAAACATTTAGTTACTTTTTAAGGAAACAATGTTTTTTAAAAATAATTGTTTAAAGATTTTATTTATTCATGAGAGACACAGAGAGAAAGGCAGAGACATAGAGGGAGAAGCAGGCTTCTCGCAGGGAGCCTAATGCAGGACTCAAACTCCAGACCCAGGATCATGCCCTGAGCAAAAGGCAGATGCTCAACCTCTGAGCCAACCAGGTGTCCCTAAAAATAATTTTTTTTCATGGTAACACATTTCCAGTTTTTAGTAGAAGTAAGGGGAAGAATGATTGTATTTACATTTGTTTTGTTACCAACCCTTCAGGAATGGTTTTGTGTATTCTTCCAAAGTGAGATAAATTGATCATTCGAGTTAAATCTTTTTTTCAAACTTTCTGATATTAAAAAAAACAAAGGATTACTTCCTAGAAAGAATTCCCAATTCTTTTTTTTCTGAAAAGACTTTTAAAATAGAATTGTTACCTGCAAGAATAAATGTCTTACTCTACTCATAGGTAGATGTAGACATTTGACAATTATTTCCTCATTAAATGAAAAATGTCTATGGAAACATTTTTTGCACTTCAAGGGGATGAATATTTTTATAGTTTAAGCTGGCATCTTATTCATGAATGCTAGGTCTAAGGCATGAAAACATCTGGGAACCAGTTAAATTTTGAATAAAGTCAAAGTCTTCTCTTCCGTAAGCAATAGCTTTAGTGACTGTATGTTAAGATGGGAGTCATTACCAAGAAAGGACAGTAAATGTCAATGGGTATCACTTGGGAGGACAATAAATATCAAAGTGAAAAAGAAGAAGTGAGGGGTGTTTGTGGTGGAGTCCTTTGGTGGTATCCAGTGGGAATATTCTAAATAATTTACAGCAATTACAGATTTTAGGAACTAACCATCAAATAGGTATGGCCAGCAAATCTCTACCATGGTTAGCTGGTTGGCTGGTTAGTGTCCTAGATCAGTATCACTAGCCTACTATTTATTCTAAGTGTGTGGGTGGTTTTGAGAGAGGAAGGTCAGGAAATACTTGTTGATCATACCAACCACATATCAGATGCTCATGCAAATGCTTTGACAACTTTTTTTAAGTGAACTTTTAAATGTGGAATAAGTTTAGATTTACAGAAAAGCTGTATATCCCTTACCAGATTTCACTTTACCTTCATGTTACCATCTTACATTACTGGTTGCTTTCTTTTAATTCGCACAAACAATCCTTGAAAAGAGCCACTATTATTTTGTTTTTCCTTAAGCAGAAACTTAGGCCACATTGTGAGGAATAACTTTTCTTCTAATTCAATAAATATTTGAGTGCACACTATGTGATAAGCATTATTTTAGGGTGGCTATGAGCATATAATGGTAAGATGATATGTTTGCCTTTATGGGATTATAATATATTATTCTGTGTAATATTGTATCAAACTAATTTTCTTTTTGCACCTCTAGGAAGTCATTATAGGAAAAGCACTGGGATATTTATCTCATGGGTGAAGTAATATGAATATTATTTCCCCCTACTACCCAACATTTCCTCAAAACTATGAGATCTAGTTAGCTCCACATCTCTATACTTAGCCACCTTCACAAGCTGCTCTGTAATGTTAATATATACCACTTTGGATTTCGATCTTCTGATACCCTGTAATATTTATTGCTATATGTTGTCACCCTTCAAACCTTCTTTGTTATAACCTAAACTATATTGGCTCTAAAGACAGTATAGATTATGTGTATAGTTCTCAGCATTCTAAGAACCGTGGGTTAGATTTTCAGTGAGAGAATATAACCTCAGCTCCTGCTAACCCTAATGGGAATTCCGTGACCACCTCACCACACCCCTTGCTGAAAATGCTAGTATTCCTGAGGGGGTCACTGACCTTTACATCCATTATAGAGGTATGGGAGGAGCAGAGAGGGAGAAGTACCTTAAGTGATAGGTTAGCCACAGAGAGACAAAAGAATAATCAGAGCACTTAGAAGCTGGAGGAAGCTTAGGAAAGAATGGGGAAGTAAGCTTCTTGTAACCGGGATCCCCGCTGTCCTCTATTTTCAGTGTAGCAAAGCAAACTGGGCCCCTATGGACTGTAGTACTAAAGAATGAATTATGGACCTGAATAGTAATGTGATGGTGCTAATGATTTCATCAGTGACCATGGCCCTTGTTATTCCTTTTTAGGGAGGGGTGTGTGTGTGTGTGTGTGTGTGTGTGTGTGTGTGTGTGTTTTGGGGATGATTTTATTTGTTAAAGAATTTACTTGGCTTAAAAAACAAATTGTCGTTTTTCTATAGTTATTTGGTCATCATGAATTTGGCAATGTGAGAAACACTTTATATATTTCTCTGCAGTCATACTGACTGAGTAAACCAGTAAGTTACATCATTAAATTCTGTGTTTTGTCCCAAGCATATATAGCTTTTAGCCAGGTCCTTTTTCTTTTAGTCTTTTGGAACTTTCTTCAAATTATTATATCAAAAATAGAATTTTTCATTTTTTCTTAACTTTTTTTCCCCCATTTAATCCCATCATCTTTTAATTCATTCTCATACATAGTTTTATTACCTTCTGGAGGCAATCAGATTTCCTTTTGTTCATATTTACTTTTTTTCAGAAATCAAAATTTTAATCTTGATATTTTTGAGTTTTGTTAAATACCTTTTGTATTGACTTATAATGGACTCCTAGTTATCAATGGGAGATGTTCTGCCACTAGCAAAGCAATAATGAAATGAATAATTTTTTCTAGAAATTGTTGTTCCTCTGACTAATATCTAAGATTTAATGCAATCCAAAACTAAACTTCAGTTTAGTTTTAGAAGTATTTTACATCTTCTCATACTTCTCATCTAAGATGTTCCTGAAGACTTTATATGTTCTTCATGCTCTTTCTCAACTGTACTCTTATGATATTATTGTCTTTCTGGAATCTTATAGTCTCCTCAAACTTTATTTTGATTTTATAGTTTAAAGTTTTCAAAGATTCTCTCATGGGATCCTTGAAGAATTAGAAATGGAAGCGACCAAGAATCATTCTTGAGGCAACCAAGAATTATTATTCAACCTATTCTTGAGTATGTGACATTGGCCAGCATTTTATGGAAGACAAATGATCTTTTAGTTTCAAGGTAAACATCACCTAATTCTCTTGATATTCCACTAAATTCCAACCTACAAATAAGGAGGATGGAGATGCAACGCTATGCTTTGCTTTACTATACTATGCTAAAATATTGCATTAAATGAAAACTGCGAGGATGGGCATGAAGATTTGCATGAGAAAAATGTACTTGGAAGAGGTAGCTATCCTCCAAAGAATATCTCTTCTACTCAAGAGTACCCTTTGCCACTAAAAATAAAGAATGACTTTGAGCTAGTTGTATGCAATGGAAAATGAAGTAGAGAATGAATAATTATCTGTAAATCTAGATGGTCATCAGGATCATCTGGAACATCTATTTTTTATTCTTCTACCACAAGAGCATGACCTTTATGCAAGTGATAAAATTTGCATTTCTGTTAAGTTTAAGACTTCTAAGAAATCCCCTTTCTTTTCTACAAAAGGACAATTTAAGATATGTCACTGAGACTCCTCACATTGTCTTCTATGCTGAATACTGCTTGCTGAGTTTAGATTGCCAATTTCTATCTAGTAGTTTTATCTTCTAGAAATTGCATAAGCAAATAATTCTGTTGTCATTTTCCTTGAGGTGTGTATGTGCCTTTCAAATATTTGGTTGGAAACAGAAGACTGTTCCTGTCTTGCTCATCTGGGTAAAACTCATTTACTGTTTTTCCTTTTAAACTGTTAGTTCAAGTGACCTTACACACGAGTCCCAACTGTGCATTAGCATTGCTTGGGGATGTGTTTGTGTCTTTTGTCTAAAAATACCCAGCCGGTAGGATTCATGATCCATGAAAGCTAATTGAAACAATTTCTCTTCAAGTTTTGGCAAGTGAAGCATGCATTATAAGCATTAATATCTATAAATTGAATTGTTAATGAATCTAGACACTAATAATGAATGCAATTTTGCAAGCTTAACTAGAAACACTAACATTATCAGGATCTGGAGCAGAATTTTCAATCATTTTTGCTTATTAAATAGCAAAGCTATGCTTTTAATAAGCTAATCATTTTTATTTGACCCCATAGGAGTAGCTTAGTTGATTAGAAACAGGTTCTAAGAGCAAAACAATGTTGTTTTTCTCTTACTGTTTTAACCACCAAAGCACTGAAATTTTAAGATGGATATTTGATCTCACAGTCTGTATCTTCTAATCACATTTGTCCATGCATTCAATACTTTATGAAATATGTACTTATTCCATGTCTCTTATATTATACTGTATGTCAGATATAGAAATTGATATAGATATAGTTAGATATATCTCCTCTTCAGTTTTTAAAACAGTTAGTGTCACAATCGATTTAAACAAATGGTCTCATTTCACATGCAAACATCTAAGATTTCATTATCAAGGTAATACAATTTTGAGCTTCATGGTTGCCTGATAGTTTTATTATTTTCTGAGACTTAGTAACTTCTTTGATCTATATTTCCGTTTAAGTATCAACTCTGATAACTTTCATAGACCCAGTTTAAAAAACAGCAAAATCTAGTATATAATGATAAACAGCAGTGGAGTTTTTTCTCCTCAGTGCTTGAGTGACTTGACTTGAGATAGTAAATCATGCACTCAGAGACGCACTTTGGCGCCTCTCACTAGCAGTACAGCAGAGTTCCCAAGTGGCTTGAAAGAGTTAATGCACCTTTCTGCATCCTTTCACTTATTACTCAGGAATTACTTAAGCCCTGGAGATAGTGAAATAGTACTAACTCAGAATTCGTGGCATCTCTGTATATATTCTCACAGAAGTGAGTGAAATTGGGACTTAAGGTTCCTTTTCCGATTGCTTCTTTCCCTGCAGATCTTAAGGATATTGACCATTCTTTGGGTTTATTTTTTTTATTTCTATTTATTTATGATAGTCACAGAGAGAGAGAGAGAGAGAGAGAGGCAGAGACATAGGCAGAGAGAGAAGCAGGCTCCATGCACCCGGAGCCTGACGTGGGATTCGATCCCGGGTCTCCAGGATCGCATCCTGGGCCAAAGGCAGGCGCCAAACCGCCGCGCCATCCAGGGATCCCCCCATTCTTTGGGTTTAAACTATGAACAACCAAGAAGCTGAACTGTAAAAGTTGAGTCTGATAGTAAATATGGGCTTTTGCCCCAGAGGTTATGGGCTGACAGTCTTGTGGAAAGGTAGAGGAGCAAGGTTGTTAGGTTTCGTTGGTACTGTTTTTTTTTTTTTTTTCTTAGCATTATTGTATATTTCTTTTGACAACCAAATATGAGAATCTATGCACTTGGGAGAATGAAATATATGACAAACATACTTAGGAATATAGTGTGTATTGCATTACCATTTATGACATTTTCTTCAGGAATTATCAACCAGCATAGATATGATAATTATAGATATGCACTTTTGTTTTCCAACAGCTATTCACTTCACTTAATGAAAGCTTATACCTCAACTCTCTTAAAAATGGTCCCATCAAAATGGCAGTTGAATGGTCTTAGAGCATTTTGTACTGCTCTTCTCAAATGCTGATCAGTCTCTATATCTGTGACTGGATCAGCCCAGAAAAAGCTTCCTAACCACAAAGGTCAGAAAAAAACCCCAGCAAAACAAAAATCTTCCCCAACGAACTATTCAGAGAATGTTCATTTCTTAGTTAATAAACTTTTACTATTTTCTGGGATTTTTAATCAAGACTTTAAAGTATTTTGTTTTGAATTTAGGCTTTAGGCTTTCTTACCTGTAAGAGATAAGATTTGGGTTGATTATAATTTTTGTATCATTAAATTATTCCCTAGGTTGCAGTCCATCCTGGATTTTACTACATATTTTTACTAACTTCCAAGAACAACTAATTTTTTTTAAGTGTTTATTTATTCATAAAAGACACAGAGAGAGAGGCAGAGACACAGGCAGAGGGAGAAGCAGGCTCCATGCAGGGATCTTGATGTGGGACTTGATCCCAGGACTCCAGAATCATGCCCTGGGCCGAAGGCAGGCACTAAACCACTGAGCCACCCAGGAATTCCCCAAGAACAACTAATTTTAAAACTGTGTAGAAATTCTCTCCAGAATATTCGGTCACTTGGTAACCATTTGACATGGCTCCTAACTAGCAGCACAGAAGTAATAAATGCTCCTGGGTAAGCGAGAGTTTTTGCTTACTTCAAACTTGTTGCCATTATCTGGTCAGTTTCATGGATATTAATTTCACAGACGAGTCTTAATAGGTAAGATCAACATATAAGTAAGAATACTTTCAGAGCAGGAATCCTACTTTTCTTTCTTATCTAAATATTTGAAAAAAAATGTCCATCAATTCAGTTTTTTAAAGTATTTACAATATTCTGGCCAGGAGATAGTCTAATTTAGAAAGAAGGCAGAATCTTTGAAATAAAATTTATTTCTATTTTTAGTTGGAATGAAATGTGCTATGTTATCACTGCAATATTTGATTTCACACACTGTTTCTCAAAAATGTTTCTTTTTCTACCTGTGGTGTTATAAATACGAGGGCCAAAATATATGTTACGCTGAATGACATACCTCATCCAGGGCAAAGTATGGTTGAAAAGATGTCTTTAACATAGATGTCTTTTTCTCTTATAAGTGCATTAAGAAGATAGCATCCTATAAAAGAAATTAAAAGCAGTAAATGAAACATGAACATAGGAATAATTCATATTGTGAGCTTAATTCTTAAAATATCACCATCTTAAAATATATTATTATCATCATAAACTCTTTTTTAGTTAAAATAATAGGGCTTGAAGGTTTGTCATTTTTTAAAGTCTATTTTGTAGCTCATATTTTAAAATTACAGTGTTAACAAAGTGTTTTTATACCAAATCTTGAACTATACCTAAAATTTGTGGTTAGACATGACCAAGAACTAGAATTATCTTTAAATCTTCAGCCCTGTGCTTTTCACAGTATCTTCCTATAACTTATATAAGACAAGAAATCAATGGGAAACACCTTAACATTACTTATATCAGGAACCCAGCAATTCAAACATCTATCAGAATGGATAATTATGATACTTGGAAATTAGGATTACTCGTTAATATTATTCTGTTCTTAGAAGTTAACTTAGAAGTCCCTAGTGAAATTATGTTTCTTATGACACCTTTTACTGTCATTGTGAGACCCCCATTTGTCTCCTTTCACTATAGTACAGACTTTAATGTGGATTCTAAGACTCTATCAGTTATAACTTTATCTAAACTATAGTAGATTAAGCCAGTATGTTTTCATAAAATAAGTAGTCCTGAAGTCAGCAGTTCAGAGCTGGTTCGGCTACTTGAGGAAGTCATCAAGGACCCATGTTCCCTCTGGCAAGTTCCTATTCTTCCAGCTTTGTTTTTTTAGTCAAAATGGTTACTCCACCTGCAGACATTATATCTCCATCCCAGGTAAGAAGAAGGGAGAAATAGCAAAGGACAAAATTCATCTTGCTAGACTTTATCAGGAAAGAAAAGACTTCTTCAGGGACTTTTACTTATATTTTATTGGCTAGGATTGTCACCTCATCACTCCTAGTTGTGAGGGAACCTAGGAAGGTGAGAATTTTTTTTAACAATTATTTTTAATAATTGTTTTTAATAACCATTACATTCTCAAGCTTAAAACTTCAAAGTGCAAAACTGTAAATAGTGAAAATCTTCCTCGTCTATCACATCTTCTTCATTATTTCACTGTCATGACTTCCTGCCCCACTACCACAAAATAGGTAACCAACCATTGGTGTGTCTCTTTTTTATCCTTCCAGAAATTTTTTGAAAATATACTCAGGCTGATTCACATATACATTCTTACCCCTCCTCTTTTTAAAACATAACTGGTATATGAGACAAGTATCTTTAACTGTTCACATAGCTCTCCCCACCAGACTAAGCCAAACACATAAGCCAGAATTCTCTTAATTAGAAGGAAAGGATACTAATAACATCTGCCATGTGCTGTTTTATTTATTTATTTATTTGTCCAAATGGAGTCTAGTAGTATCCCAGATAGCACTGAAACTATTGATTCTACTTAGCAACTGACAAAGGTATAAGTTATCTTGAGAACAGATACCTGAGTCGTCTGTGTAGCAGTGCCTTGTGTGGAGAATATGATGAATAAATGTACAAAATGGAACTCATGATGTCTTTTCCCCCATAACTGCTCATCTTCAACTCAATTAACAAAACTACTATTTGGTAAATTGTTCAAACCCCACAAGTGGTCACCCTTGATTTCTCTCTCCCCAGCCTCCAGATGCTTCTCTTTCTCTTCTCTTACACCAAAGCTATTCACTTAGTAAATCCTGCTGGTTCTACCTTCAAAAGATATCCCAGATACCTCACCCACTCTACCAGTACTTCTCTTCCAGGCCTGACCACCATGCTCATCTACCTACTTCCCTTCTTGCCCCTTACAATTGATACAATAAACTAAGTGACATTAAAAAACAAGAATTTTCCTGAATAAACCTCTCCAAAGGCTTCTGGCTGTAATTAGGATGAAATCCAAAGACTATCCTGAGACACTGAAGCCCTAGCTGTTTGTCTACTTCTTCTTTAGCTCCTCCCACTCTAGGGTTTCTTTCTCTTGAAGATTGTTGGAACAGAAATATTGCTCCTGCCTTAGTATACTTGCGTATTCAGCTTCCTTTGCCTAAATGGCTTTCTCTAAGATGCATGCAGGACTCTTTATTTAGGACTCAGCCTATACAGTACCTCCTCATGGCAACCTTTTTATCATCTATTCTAGCCCTTGGTACTTGTACTCCAACATTTTCTATTCCATTTCTCTGTTTTATTTTCCTCATGACACTCTTGCTATCTAAATATTATGATTTATAAAGTTATTAATTCTCTGGTTTTCTCACTAAAATGTAAGTTCCTGCTGAGTTCAGGGACTTTGTCTTATTAACTTTGTCATTCAGTAAACATTTATTGAGCACCTGCTTTGTGCCAGACCCTATTTTGCTATATAGGAATAATAACAAGAAACGGAATGGACAAAAACTACTACCTTCATGGAGCTTTTATTGGTGTGTGTGTGTGTGTGTGTGTATGTGTGTGTGTGTGTGTGTGTGTGTGTGTATATATATAGGAGGACAGACATTACACAAAGAAGTAATAAAATACATAGTACTTCAAGTCCTATTAAAAATATGGAAAAATGTGGAATCTGGATGTTGGCAATTTTTTTATTTCTATTTGCTATTTTCAGAGGAATGTGCATAAGAAACCACCTAAAATTAGTGACTCACAACACATGACATTTTCTCTGAGTTTTCTGGTGTTTATATAATCCAAGCTAGACTTGTTGTAGTTTGTGGTTCAGTTACAGGTATATTCCATGTGTCTCTGTTTTTCTGGCACTAGTGGAATACCAAATCCTGTTATAATCCATGGCAAAAGACAGGAGGGCAAGAGACCAGGCCGAGCAGTGCAAGCCATTTTAAGTCCGCTGAACCATGTCTCTTGACTTTCTAATGGCCCAAACAAATTAGTGGTCAAGCCTAAAGTTTAGGGGCAGGGATCTACATTCTGGCCACCATTACGCCAAAGTGTGGATATGTAGTACTAGTGCGGAAGAGTAAAAAATTGAGACTGATAATGTAATCTAATGTAAGGTCAAAGGATTCCTTGCTGTCAGTTGAGTAAAGTGAGAATCAAAGGAGAGAATCATGTGGATGTTCAGGGAAAGAGTGATCCAGGCAGATAGAACAATAAATACAAATTTCTAAGGTGGCAAAATAGCTGACCTGTAAGAGGAACAGCAAGAATGAGGGCAGTATACAGAGTGAAGTGAGTGAGAGTAACAGAAAGCTGGAGAGATTGTGGAGCATGAGGGAAGGTGAGTTTGTAGATCAACTAAAGACATGGGCTTTTTTCAGAATGTGATGGGAAGCCATGAGAGGGTTTTGAGTAGAAACTTAAAATGGTTTGATCAAGACAGAGCCTGGCACAGGGTAATTGCCCAGTATACATGTGTTAAAAGAATGTGTGATGAAAATACTGTGACTTCAGTAAATCTTCCGAAAATGACAGGAGAAAAATACTTAAGAGTGGGAATGGAGTAAAATAACCAAAGCCTTAGGATAGTTAATAATAACAGTTGTTATTAACAATAAAATACAAATAGTGCATAAAAATATGCATAAAAATAGTGCAAAAAGTGCAATAATAATAGTTGTTATTAACAATAAAATACAAATAGTGCATAAAAAGGAGATAACCTAGTGAGAAAGAATAAGATCACTTGCCAAGCAAAAACCTTTGATGAAGTCTTTTGAGTGGAACCCAAAGAAAGACCCATCGTGTTTGAAATTGAGCTAATTATCTAGAAAGTGCAGGATTGCGCTTGGTGGCCATCTTTTAGGAATCTAAAGGGGTTGGAGGGCTTGTCAAATGTGGGAAGGAGGTGATTTTAGATAAAAAGTCACTGCAGATTGTTAAAGGCCTGCACATATAGGAGGTACTTAAATATTTACAGAACTAAGAATGTAGTGGAATTGCCTAGTTTTCAGCCCTGACCCAAAGAAATCAGGCAAGATTTAATTCTGTTCTATGGCTCCTGTTATCTTAAGCAATTAAAAGAAATTTGTAAACTTTACCAACCCCTGGTTTTAGTTCTCTTCCTGGCGTAATGGGCCAGCTATCTCCAAAACAATTTTATTCTTTTATCTATCTATCTTCTGTCTGATAGCATTTCTATCAGAAGATGATTTTAAGAGAGCAAAATAGTTTTGCAAAGACATTACATATTTATTTTCTGGTTGAATATCCAAACTAACCATCCATGAAGAATTTTCTTGAGCTGTACGAAGATTATCTTTCTGAGTATCTTTTGCTTAAGATTTTTTTTTAAAGATTTTTGTTTATTATTTCATGAGAGACACAGAGAGGCAAAGGGAGAAGCAGGCTCCACTCAGGGAGCCCGACGTGGGACTCAATCCCGGGTCTCCAGGATCATACCCTGGGCTGAAGGTAGCGCTAAACCGCTGTGCCACCGGGGCTGCCCTTGCTTAAGATTTTTAATGAAAGTTAAACTGGTCTGAAAAATCTAAGTTTTCTTTTCTTTTCAGCCCTCTATTGCTCTTCTCTTGTTTTTCTTATAAAGATGACAGTTGGTCAACAAAAACAATACCAATCACATTTCTTTGATGTCATAAGTATTCTTTAGTCAAGTTAGACTTAAGTTTTAGGGAGAACTTTAGTTCATATTCAAATTCAGTCCGGTTTCAGAGTCTATGCTCTGTGTCTCATCACACAAATTTTTAAACACAATAATTCTTATTTATTTTACAATTAGTAATTATCCATATTCACTACCATGCCACATTGGTATCCTTGCTCATTTTTGGCTTTGTTCACCACTTCCTCTTGGGTTTGATTTTCTCCTTGTTAGAGTACATCATAAGTATAGCTTCCAACAAAGGTTATGGGTGATAAAATTTTAGTTTTAAAGGTCTGAAAATATCTTTTATTCACACTCTTTCTTATGTGATAAGATTTTGAGTTTACATTTATCCTTGGCTCCACAGTTTGATATTTTGTTGCTACTGAGAAATCTGTCATGTATATATATGACATATACATATACATATATATATATATGTATTTTTTTTGTAGATAATGTATTTCTTGGAAAGTAGCCTTTGCATTTTTCTAATTTTTTTAATGCTCTGTGGCTTTATTATGTGGGTCAGAGTGTGATTTTTTTTTTTTAACTCCTACATGATGTTTGGTGGGACTTTGTAATCTGGCAATTAGTATTTTTCTGTATGTTTGGAAAATTCTCATCCATTATCTGTTCAATTGTTGCCTCTATTCTCTTTTCCTGGTGCTTCCGATTGTGTTAGAGTTCTGTATTTTATCTTCCATTTCTACTGACTTCTCATTCATATCCTCCATCTTTTTATTTCTCTTACTGTGCTTTGGGAGATTTCTTTCCCCTTATTTTGCAATTCACTAATTCTCTCATTAGCTTTGTCTAGTGACCTATGTACTTATATAAATGGAATTTGAAATTACAACATCCATTTTTCATACCCAAATGTTCATTTTAATATTTTCCTATTTTATGATCTCACATTCTTATTTTATTAGTGCTCTTTCTTCCCAATGGCTCTTTAGACATTTATGACCTACTTAAAGTCCCTTTAAATGTTTTGCTACCACAAGCTTCTAGGGTGAATGTCTTTGAGTTGTCTTTATTAGCATCAGACTTTTTTAAAACTTGTTTTCAAAATGGTAAAATATATTTTCATATAAAAGAATAAACATGAGTATGTGGCTCTAAGAGTAATTGAACAAATATCTATGTATATACTTCCCAATTGAAGAAATAGGACACATCAGTATCTTTTTTTTTCAGCAACTTATTTTTTTATTTAAACTTAATTAGCCAACATATCATTATTTTCAGATATAAAGTTTGTTAGTTCATCAGTTGCATATAATACCTAGTGCTCCTCATATCATGTGCCCTCCTCAATACCCATTACCCATTTACCCCATCTCCCTGCCACTTCCCCTCCAGCAACCCTCAATTTGTTTCCTATAGTTAAGAGTCTCTCATGGTTTGTCTCCCTTTCTGATTTCTTCCTATCCTGTTTTCCCTCTCATCCCCTATGATCCTCTACATTATTTCTTATATTTCACATATGAGTGAAACTATATAATTGTCTTTCTCTGATTGACTTATTTCACTCAGCATAATACCCTCCAGTTCCATCCATGTTAATGTGAATGTTAAGATTTCATCCTTTCTGATGGCTGGGTAATATTCCATTGTATCTATATATATGACATCTTCTTTATCCATTCATCTGTCAGTGGACATCTGAGCTCTTTCCATAGTTTGGCTGTTGTAGACATTGCTGCTATAAAAATAGGGGTGGATATGCCTCTTTGAATCACTATTTTGGTATCCTTTGGGCAAATACCTAGTAGTGCAATTGTTGGACTGTAGGGTAGCTCTATTTTTAGCTTCTTCAGGAACCTCCATATTGTTTTCCAGAGTGGCTGTACCAGCTTGCATTTCCACCAACAGTATAAGAGGAGAGGGTTCCACTTTCTCCACATCCTGGCCAACATCTGTTGTTTCCTGACCTGTTAATTTTAGCCATTCTGACGAGTGTGAGATGGTATCTCATTTTGGGTTGATTTGTATTTCCCTGATGCTAGGTGATGTTGAGCATTTTTTTTTTCATGTGTCTATTGGACATTTGTATGTCTTATTTGGAGAAATGTCTGTTAATGTCTTCTGCCCATTTCTTGACTGGATTATTTATTTTTTGGGTGTTGAGTTTGATAAGTTCTTTATAGATCTTGGATCTCTTCATCTGATTTGCTAATTATCTTCTCCCATTCCTAAGGTTGCCTTTTAGTTTTGTTAACTATGATGAAGTCCCAGTAGTTCACTTTTGCTTTTGTTTCTCCTGCCTTTGGAGACATGTCTAGCAAGAAGTTGCTGCAGCTGAGGTAGAAGAGGTTGCTGCCTGTGTTCTCCTCTAGGATTTTGATGGATTCCTGTCTCACATTTAGATCTTTCATCCATTTTGAGTTTATCTTTGTGTATAGTGTAAGAAAATCATCCATTTTCATTCTTCTACACGTGGCTGTCCAATTTTCCCAACACCATTTGTTGAAGAGAGTGTCTTTTTTCCATTGTATATTTTTTCCTGCTTTGTCAAAGATTAGTTGACCACAGAGTTGAAGGTCCATTTCTGGATTCGCTGTTCTGTTCCATTGATCTATGTGTCTGTTTTTGTAGCAGTATCTTCCTGTCTTGATGATTACAGCTTTGTAATATAGCTTCAGAATTGTGATGCCACCAGCTTTGGTTTTCTTTTTCAATATTCCTCTGGCTATTTGGGGTCTTCTCTGGTTCCATACAAATTTTAGGATTGTTTGTTCCAGCTCTATGAAAAATGTTGATGGTATTTTGTAGGGATTGCATTGAATGTGTAGAAGGCTCTGGGTAGCATAAACATTTTAACAATATTTGTTCTTCCAATCCATGAGCATGGAATATTTTTCTTTGTGTCTTCCTAAATTTCTTTCATTAGTGTCCTGAAGTTTTTAGAGTATAGATCTTTGTTTAGGCTTATTTCTAGGTATCTTATGATTTTGGTGCAATTGTAAATGGGATTGATTCCTTAATATCTCTTTCTTCTGTCTCATTGTTAGTGTATAGAATTGCAGCTGATTTCTGGACACACCAGTATTTTAAAAGCACATACGTGTCATCACCTTTGCTTTCCTCAGACTTAACTGCCACCCTGAATTTTGTTGTAAAGCAGCTATTGCTTTTCTTTGTGTTTTCCAACTATGTGTGGATTCCGAAATGAGAGAGTCTTCAGTTTTGCTTGATTGTGAAACTGATATGCATGGAACCATCCTGTGTGTATTCTGTGCTTCCTTCTTTAGTATACAATTATGTTTGTAAATTTCAGTCATGATGAATGTAAACTCCAGTTTCCTTTTCATTTCCATTGCTCTGTAACATTTATCCATTTCACTATTGGTGGAAAATGAGGTTCTTTTATGGTTTATGCCTTTAGAAACAATGCTACTAAGAAAATTTGTGTGTGTGTATCTGATGTACACACACACACACACACACACACACACACACACACACACACATCTAAGCTGTATTTTCTAGGCTGTGTTCACCTCGGAGTGGAATTACTGGGTCAGAGGATATGTGTATGTTAGCTATATTAGAAACACCAAACTTATTTTCCAAAGTGCCTCTACTGGTTTTTGCTTTAACAGTACTCATGAATTCCTCTTGTTTCCCATTCTGACAAAATTTAGATTTGTTAGGATTTTTTAAATATTGTCAATATTTTATGGGTCTTATTGGTCTGAAATGTATTTTTGGTTTTATTTTGGAGTTACCTCATAATAATAAGACCATCATATGTTTATGAGCCATTTGTGCTTTTTGTTCTCTGAAGAGCTCTTCTCTTTTGCCACCTTTTCTATATGTTTATCATTTTGTATTGATTTGGGGAGTTATTTAAATATACAGGATATGAATCCTTTATTGGATGTATGTATATATTGCAAACATCTTTTCTTAGGTTGTGGCTTATCTTTGAAAGTTTTTTTTTTACTGTGCTTTGTTTTACAAATGTTTGTAATTTTAATGTGATTCAATCGTCAATCTTTTTTTTTTCAATATGCTTTTTGTTTTTTGTTGAAATCCTTCCCTGCTATACTGTTATAAAACTTTTGTTTCATATTTCTTTTAAAGCTTTAATAGTTTGTCTCTCACATTTAGGACTATAATCCACCTGGAAGTGATTCACTATATAGTGAGAAATAAGGAAGCAATTTCATCTTTTTCCATATTGAAACCCAACTGCCCCACCATGGGACTGATTAACCTCTCCTCATTGATCATTACTGCCAGCTGTGTTGTAAATGAAGTTTTCATAATAGATAGGTCTGTTACTGTTTTCTTTCTTTTTTCGTTGTTCCCTGTGCTACTGCCACTGTCTTTATCTTGGCTTAAATAAGTATTGGTATTAGAAGAACATTTTCAGTAGAACAGATCCCTCAACTTGTCCTTCTTCATGAGTATAATGGCCATCTTTGCTTTTCCATATGTATTTTATGATCACTTGTCAAATTCAAGGAAAAGTCTATTAAAAATTTTAAATTTATAGATTAATTTGGGGGAGAACTGCTTTCTTTAAAATATAGCATCTTTCCATAAATATGTATTATTTCTCCATTTATTTATCTTTCTTACTGTCTTTTAATAAAGTCTTAGAAATTTTTTCATAAATCTTTTATATATTTTTGCTCTATTTGTAGCATATGTGTTTTTGTTGCTATTGTAAATGGTATTTTATTTATTTTATTGTGAAATATTTTAAATATATAGATGAGAATAGAGAAAAATATAATGAACACCTATGGACTTAATCCGAGCTTTGTGAAGTATTAGCACTATGCCTGATTTCCTGCTGCTGATCTTTCTCCTCCAATTAAGCATAAATACAATTACAGTTCCTACTGTTCCTCTCCTATCTCATTCTCTTCCCTCCCTCCTTCTTTAGTGTTTTCCAAATCCAATGTTTTCATTCTTACATGTTTTTATATTCCCACTACATGTTTACATATTTGTGAGCAACATAAAGTATCGTACGTGTTTTATAATTTGAATGGATCAATGTCCTTTATTAAAGCAGTAGAGGGTTGTTGTTTTTTTTTTGTAGTTGTTTTTTGTTGTTTTTAGTAGTTGAAGAAAGTAGTGTCTAAAGAATGTCTTTCTACTCAGAGTATTGGTAATTCTTTTCTCCTGGGTTCTTACTAAACATTCCACCTTTGGGACTCATACTATTTTTCTATGTGAGAAAGCTCTAGAGAGAGGAAGATACACAATTTTCAGATGAAGGAGTATGTTTGAGCTTAGTCATGTATGTTTCCCCACTGACATTTTCATATCATATGAGGAATATTTGACTTAATTATTTTAACTATAACTCAATGAGGTGGAATTTTGTTACCATTGACATTAGGCATTTTTAGGTCTTGCCTCATTCACTCATTTCCCCATTTCTTATACACTTAGGCAAAATAAATAAATGATAAACAAGCAAAAGACAACCTAAATTATATATAGTGTTTTACAAATCCACTAAACTAAATTTTCTCTTTAGCTTTGACACTAAAGATAGAAAAGAAAAGTTATCACTTTTTTGGCTAGATAGTTACTATTGTCTGGAAGTAAACTGAAGAATTTTCTTGATTGATTTAAAAGTACGGGTTAGTTTTCCCTAGCTGCAGATTTATCTTCTCCCAAATTTCAAACTAATTCAAGTGAGGTTTTGTGTACTTTGAGCTAAATATCAACCCATCTCCATGTTTCAAGAAATGATACATGGATGCATATCTGCTTTTATTCTCTACTACTGTAATGCTTATTTACATGCCTAAAGGAACTAATTACTGCTTTGCCTGAGCAATAGCAAAGCAATAGCAAAAAACTATTATACTCTTATAATAGTTTACCCATGGGTAAAGGAAATCAATGGACATTTAAATGGAGTACTTCATGAAATACTTAAGAATTCATAAGATAAATTCTAAATACTAACTTCTGTCACATCACTTTTTCTATATTAATGGTACTGTTAGAACTAATGAATCAAACAAGGATTATTTTGTAAGTGATTTTAGTAAGACAAGGCAGATGCTTTATACAAATATCTGTTTAAATAGGAAGTCAGTTTTTACAGCCCTTTATAAAATACGCTTTTTATAAAATTTCACCTAATAGTGATAGAATTTAAAATTCTATTTATTAAAATAGAAAAGACATTTAAATCACATCCAAAAAATATACTGTTTTCCAGAAGGAAGTAATAAAATCAGAGAGGAAAAATTATTCTAGAAGATAAAATTCTAGAGCTATAAATAGAGTCATACTGTTCTGTAGTTCTGAACATAGAGGGTAACTTTAATTTTAAAATCTGAAGAATTAAATATTTTATACAAGGAAAGGTAAATATTTTTATTTTGCTTCCTGAAAATGCCTTTCCCTGGGTTCTTGACACCGGGAAAACACCACAATAGCAATTTCTGACTGCTAGCTTTTGTGACTACCCTGTGTATGTATGTGGTCATGAAGCAATTACTGCACCATTTCTTTTTTTTATCCATCATAGATAAAGAGCAAAGAATACACGGTAGCTTAGATGGAATCTGCACTCTCAAAAAAAAAGATACCTGAGTTTGGGCTACTTTAGCAATAAATGGGGATTCCTGTGAGCTTGTCCATCTGTACCTTTTTAATCCCTTTAGGTATATAGCAAAGGACTCCTGCCATGTTTGCTTTAGACGTAACTGTAAGGGTACAGAGAAAAAGGCCACAGAAGCTCTTTGTTTCTTGGCTGTCCTATCTAGATAAACAAGGGCCTGCAGCCTCAAAGGAGACTGCATGTATAGAAAGCCAAGCTGTCTATATAACCTAGCAAGGACTTCGACTTCAGGCCTTTTTGTTTTATTATCCATACTTATTATTTTATGATGTTTGTTACCTTTATTTTTTATGCTTAAAATATTTTTTTTAAATAAGGAATG
Source organism: Canis aureus (assembly GCF_053574225.1). Classification (NCBI taxonomy): domain Eukaryota; kingdom Metazoa; phylum Chordata; class Mammalia; order Carnivora; family Canidae; genus Canis; species Canis aureus. The sequence continues at coordinate 89,272 of NW_027554447.1, read as the reverse complement.
TTTGTATTCTAAAGCGAAAAAGAGTATTTACTGAAATGTAATACTACTTTTATATCTAAACCACATAGGTCTCTTCTCCAGAAGCAACCACTATCACCAGCTTCTGGTCTGTTTTTACAGAGATGTTTTATGTATACGGGAATGTATAAAAACACATAACATATGCATAGATTCTTTAATAAGCACATGTGTACACTTATGATAGTATCCTTTATATATTGTTATGCACTTTGCTTTTATAACTTCACAAGACATCTCAGATCATGCCATATTAGTACCTGTAAAGCTGCCGCATTTTTTAAAAATACAGCATTTTGTTATATAGAAGTCTTTAGCCAGCTCCTTCATTTCTGACATTTAAGTTGTGTTTAGTTTAGTTTTTTTTTTTGGGGGGCGGGGGGGTTGTTTTTAAGAGAGAGGTAAGTGAGCAGGAAGAGAGGGTGTTGGGGGAGGGAGAGATCCCTCTTAAGCAGGCTCCACACCCAGCACAGAGCCTGATACAGAGCTCCATCTCACAACCCTGAGGTCATGACCTGAGCTGAAATCAAGAGTCCAGGTCTCACATTTAGGTCTTTAACTCATTGAAAGTTTATTTTTTCATATGGTGAATGAAAATTGTCCAGTTTCATTCTTTTGCATGATGCTGTCCTGTTTTCCCAACACCATTTGTTGAAGAGACTGTCTTTTTCCTGTTGCATACTCTTGCCTGCTTTGTTGAAGATTAATTGACTGTATAATTGTGAATTGACATTTCTGGGTTTTCTATTCTGTTCCATTGATATATATGTCTGTTTTTGTATCAGTACCATACTGTACTGATTACTTTACCTTTGTAATATAACTTGAAGTCGGAAATTGTGACTCCTGTAGTTTTGTCTTTTCAAGATTGCTTTGGCTCTTTGGGGTCTTAAGTTCTATACAAATTTTAGGATTGTGTGCTCTAGTTCTTCTAATCTATACTTTTTAATTTTTTATCAACTACTAGGAAGGGGATATTAAATTTTCTAATTATGGTTGTAGGATTTATGTATATCTTCTTTTATTTCTGTCAGCATTTGAAGTTTTTGTTATGAGATGGATACACATTTACTATTATGTCATCTCGCTAAACTGACCTTTTTTTTTTATCATTATGCGATGTCTTATGTCTGATAATATCCTTGTTCTGAACTTGATTTTGTCTGATCTAAATATAGCAACTTTAGCTTTCTTATGCTTAATGTTTGCATTTTTTTTGTTCTTTTACTTTTAACCTTTCTGTATTTTATATTTAATGTGTGCCCTTATAAATATTGATTCTCATTTTTTATTGTCTGACAGTTTCTTACTTTTAATGGAAATGTTTTGGCCACTTACATTTAACTTTTAATGTGCTTTGGGTTAAGCCTACCATCTTGTTATTTTTTTTTTAAAGATTTTATTCATTTATTTGAGAGAGAGAACACAAGCAGGGGTGGATGAAGCAGAGGAGAGGGAGAACCAGACTCCCCACTGAGCAGGGAGCCTGCCATGTTGCTTGATCCCAGGACCATGAGAGCATGCCCCAGGCCAAAGTTAGACATTTACCCAACTGAGCCACTCATGCACCCCTTGTTTTCTGTTCATCCTTTCTTTGTTCTTTTTGCCTCCTTTCCTGCTTACTTTTGAATGAATTAATAGTTTTTTAATATATACTACTGGTTTATTAGTCACATATTCTGTATTATTACTTTCAGTGTTTACTCAGGTTTATAATATTCAATTTTAGGTTATCACAGTCTGCCATCATAGAATATTATACTATATCACATAATTCTACTTTCCTCACCATTCTTCTTGTTTTGGGTATCATAATTTAAATTTTCATTCCCTTATAAGCCAACTGTACAGTGTTTAAAGAAATTAAGATATGAAAGAAAAATATGTTTTATATTTACCCACACAGTTTTCATTTCCAGTGCTCTTCATTCTTTGTATAGATCTGGTATTCTCCTTTAGCTTGAAAACCTCTCTCAACATTTCTTGTAGGGCAGGTCTTCTGATAACAAATTCTCAGAGCTTTTGTTTGTCTGCAATATGAAATTCTTAGAAAAACATCTTAATCAAATGACAGATTTTAGATAATACTATTGATGGTTCTAGATAAACCCAATTTACATGCTTTCCTTACCCCCCTTTCTTCCTAGCTCCCCTTCATTTCCGAATTACAAAATGCATCCAACCATGAACCATTTTGGAAAATGAGGATTTCATTAACCCTTTCCATACTACTTCCCTTCACAGCTTTGCTCCTCTTTTACTGTCTGTTATTAAAGAATACCAATGCATGTCAAATTCAAAGTAGGTGACCTGCTCAGAAGGTCTCTAGTTTCATCAACTTAGAAGATTTGGTATTGTGGGCTCACCCCTCTCTTTGCACTAAAGGTCTTTTCAAGAAGAGGCAACATTAGGGCATGACCAGGCATTCTGTAAAACTAACAGAAGGCCATTTTTAAATTGTACCGTTGTCTGCAGTGATTAATAGTTATATTGTTGTACATGAACAGTTGAGGCCATAAAGGAAAGTGAGGGGTTTTCAAGTTATACAATATTTATTTCCCTGTTTTACAGTTAAGCATCTTTTATCTCTTGCTGTGTCAAGATAAATAACTTTAGCAGAAGTGTCTAGTAACCAAGCTTATCGCCATCAACTTTAGGAGACTGTTCTTGAACTGCCAGTCTTCTCTCACTCTACATTCAGTCCATCAGCAAAACTTGTCAGGTTTACTTCCAAAATATATCCCAAATATGACCACTGTTATTTATTTATTTTTTGCCTCTAGTGTTCCCCCTTAGTCCAAGATACTTTGTTCTCGTATCTAGACATCTCTAATAGCCTCTTAACTATCTGTCTGTTTCCATTTTTACCTCCTCAAAGTCTGTTCTCTGCACAGAGTCCTCTTTTTAAAACCAGTCAGATCATATAACTTCTCTGCTCAGAACCCTCTAATAATTTGCCTTTTCACTTGGAACAGCATCCTGTCTTCACCATGACATACAGTGCCCTTTGTAGTCTTGTCCTGCCTCTCATTGCCCTCTACTTTACCCCTCACTGATTCTGCTCTGACACACTGGCCTCCTTGCTTTTCCTTGAACATGCTAAGTATGCTCCATTTTCTGGGCTTAATGCTTACTGTTTCCTCCACCTGAATGTTCTCTCAGATGTTCTTAAGTAGGTACCATTTGCTCAGACTTCTGCTCAAATTTATATCCTAGAACACTTCAAAAGTAGGAACTCGCCCACTTTGCCTCCTCCCTAACGTTGTTACTCTTCATCCTTTGTCCCTAATAAATGAACTGTGGCATAGAGAATATAATTCAGGCTAAGTAACGATTTTTTAGCAGAAGCTTTTTTGAAAGCTTGGTCATTTATGAAGCACGTGTTTACATTTCTAGGTGTGCATTCTATGCTTCTTAAGCAATTGGTTTACTACCTAAAGTGCATTATGAGTTATGTAATGACAAAGTTATTAGAAAACTTAGCCAGTGATTAGAAAAGTTACTGGAAAACTTTGTGGCCTACCTAGTGAATGTGTATCCCTGCATTATAGAATACATTATTTATTATTTCATTCTGTCTCTGCCCTGTTTTTCCCTTTTGTTTCACATTTAATTTATGTTCTGGTATCATGTAATGTATTTCTTTTTCAAGCTGTCTTAAATTATTTCTGGAACAAGGTAGGATATAAATACTTAAACCTAGAAATTATAGCATTGCCTACAAAAGTATAAGCTGGTAGAACTGCCAAACAAAATTAAATCAGTTGTCTTCCATATGATTACTGTTTTTGGTTCAAGAGAAAAAAATGCATAGTGACATTAGTAAAACTTAATATTTAAACTTAGGAAGAGAATTTTTCAGAGTAGGGAACATTTATGGCATAGTGTGTCTAGCATATCTTTTCTGGAACTTTCTCTTTCCATTCTAATGTTCAGCACATCTCTTGGTCCCAAGTGTGCACTTCAGAGATACTTAGCTATTTGTCCAAGCTAGACATAGGTCCCTACCTATGTAGGCAGAGTGAATAGGCCCAGAAATAGACACATGGCTCATTAGTTGGGCCAGTGAAAATCTTCCTAAGAATTTTGGATTTGGAAAAAAAAAAAAAAAGAATTTTGGATTTGGGACTGAAAGACTAAAATTAAAGCTGTGAAATGTATAAATTCCTAGGTCTAGGTAGCCACCTCTTTCTTTATGTGGGAAAAGCCAGACCACAGTGATATAGAGGATTAAGCTGGCCCATAAAGATAGATGGGATATGAGAAAAAAATCTGTAAAAAGTTCTGTGTCTTTGTCCTTCATTTTTATACAATTTTTTCTTGTACTCATAGATACCCCAGTATGATTTTAGTAAATTTCTCATTTTGCTAAGCAATTCGAGATAGTTTTGGCCACTTCTAACCAGAAGAGCCCCAAGTGATATAGATAAGGAGAGTAGTAGGAAGTACATGTGGGTATGATAGAATCCATATCTTCCCTACCTGAACCCGAGAGTCTGCCCAAATATACAGAGCTCTTATTCCTAGAATTAAATTATGAAGATATACAAATTTCTGAATAGTTAAGAATATGTAACAAGGGACACCTGGGTGGCTCAGTGGTTGAGCATCTGCCTTTGGCTCAGGTCATGATCCTGGGGTCTTGGGATTGAGTGCCCCATCAGGCTCCCCACGCTGATGTCTCTGCCTCTTTCTCTGTGTCTCTCATGAATAAATAAATAATATCTTTAAAAAAGGAATATGTACCAATTTTCGTTAAGGCAGTTTTCTTCAGGTTTAGACCGTTCTAAGTTTTTTATTTAATATTTTTATTTTAGAATCTGATACCTATGCTCTTATAGGAAGCAATGAAATCAGAGCTAATAATAATATCAGGCTATATTTGGATTAAAAAGCCCTTAGAATAGAGTGAGCTTTTGTGTAATATACATTGTTTCATGTGACTGAATGTTTACCAAAGTCTCCAGGGACAAAGATTTTATCACTGGCAGAGCCCTAGCAGCAAGAGCTTTCCTCTTCTCTTGCAATCAGCACCTTGTTTAATGTTTAAAAATATTTGGCAAACACAACAGAAGGAAGATTGTAGATGTTACCTTTAATTGGACTTTAAAAATTAATATGATGAAACAGTGTCCCAGGGTTTGCCCTTTTGCCATTGACCAGATAAAGAGAAGCCAGAGTACTTGTCTCAACTCTTATTTTGTTCTTAAAGAAGATAGAAATGATCTGTTCTAAATGGTACTATCACTAGTTGCATTTTGAAGTTTTATGTGTGTGGGTGTACACAATCTATGTTCAACAATGTAATGATTTTATATATGAGAGGAATTATTCAGACGACATGACAGTGATCACAGACCAAATATTTCTACCAATAATCTCACATTTTTTTTCCCAAAACAAAGATGCTAGATGCAGGAAAAGTGATTAATCTGATTTTTATCTAAGCCCTTGGCAACTTCTAATGGATGTACAAATTAAACACCAAAACAGAGAATACAAAAATAGTGTTAATAACACACAAAGTGAAATTTTAATTTTTCATTTTTTTCAATTAACTAAAAAATCAAAGCACATATTTCTGTATCTTTAGAATTAGTTTGATGCCACAGGGTGACTGAGGGTCTTTCTTGAGAACCAGTGACTTGTGGCTTCTCTCTGGGATTAATGTTCCAAGCCGCCAATCTATGTCACAACCAGCTCCGTTAAAAAAAACTCTTCTGCCCTTTAGGTACTGTTGTGATTTCTACCAAGACAAAAAAGTCTAAGAAAAGAACTACTCTTTTCTAGTATATTAGGGCTTGGATTCCTTTGGGTGTGTGTGTGTCGGGTGGGGGTCTCCAACATAATCCATGCAGAGATTCTCATCTGCTAGTCAGGCCTTCCTCACCTAACTGAGGTCTCAGCCTATAAACATCTGGAATCATAAGCATCTCTTGCACTTAATGATGAAAGTATAGAGTTTAGATCTAGGTGGAACCGAGTAAAAATCATTACTTCTACCTTTATTTTTTTTTCATTACTCCTACCTTTAATATCTGCACATCCTTGAGAAAATTATATAGTTTCTCAGTCATGCTTTTATCTACCACAAAGGGTTATAATAAGATATTATATCTGAACTATTTTTAGTTTCTCTCACATTCCTTAATTCCACCACATTCCATATTTCTGTCATCCTTGATCATGAACCCAAATACATACTGGCCGCTGTCGTAGTCCTTTCTTTTATTTTATTTTATTTATTTATTTATTTATTTTTTAATTTATCTATGATAGTCACAGAGAGAGAGAGGCAGAGACACAGGCAGAGGGAGAAGCAGGCTCCATGCACCGGGAGCCCGATGTGGGATTCGATCCCGGGTCTCCAGGATCGTGCCCTGGGCCAAAGGCAGGCGCCAAACCGCTGCGCCACCCAGGGATCCCCCTTTCTTTTATTTTAAACTTTCATCCAAGTAATGCTCTGTGTTTGACCTCATGATCTTTCAGTGCTTTTTCTCTTCCACACCTTTCCATTGTGCCCTGTAGAATTTGTCCTATAAGAAAAAATTATCTTAGGTCTTCAGCCTTTTCAGTTATTCTTGCACTCGTTTCACATTTGGAGCTACCCTAAGAATTTTATTACCTCTAGATCCCTCTTGAGTGGAAACTACTTTGCTCCCTCATTATAATCTAATACTGGTTACTCATTATTATTTCAGGTTCCTTTTTGCTGTTTATAACCCATCACTCCTCTATCTTCTGCTAAAAATAATCCTGTAACACAACAACTTTTCAATCATCTGACTACCTTGCTTTTTGGTGGTCATGTACCAATCTCTCAGTTATTGTTCTATGTTAAGTAAGAGCTTATACCAGGCTGAGTGCTTTCCCCCCTAATTTTGTATTATTTTGTTGTTCTAGATGCCATCAATATACTCACTTAAGATGTCCTGTCTGATAACATAGCCACATAGTTTCCTGACATCCTTAACTCTTATCTTCTGTGTCTGGATTCCAACCCTGAAATATCACCTGCTCTCGTACAATATCTGGAGATAGTAAGCCAGTCAATTATTTTCTGTACGTATTCCATCTCAGTTCACCCAGGTGAAAGTCTCAGCAGTTATACTACTACAGAATCTTAGAAATCACTGACTACTAATTTTGTCCTTATTAACAGCCAGCCAGTGGTGAGTGAATCAACTCTAGAATCTCACCCTTAGATGTACTTTCTGAGACCATTTCTGTCACCAGCTCTCTTAGGTAAAACGAGAAGCACCTCAAGAAAGCAGAGCTTAAGAAAGATTTGTGTGCAGTGATTTATTTAGAGAGTATTCTTAAAAAGAAAGTGAGGAAAGCAGTAAAGGGCAGAGGAAGAAGATAGGCAAAGATGTGGTTTCAAAAGAAGTCTAGTCTAGCCTTAGCTTGATCCCATGGGAAGCTCTGGAAAGTAAATGGTACCATGGAATTATCCCTTGTGAGACCAAAATCTGATGGCTTGGTTTTTGTAAACTTGTATTTGTTACTCAAGTGTGCAGGCCCCCAAGGTGGTTGATTCTATAACCCAGATATTACTGAACAAAGAGACACTCACTGACAAGGAGTAAATTTGATAACCTTTTTTAGGATTAAGAACCAATCTTAATTAGGTTCCTAGTATTCCATTGGAGAATTACATTTATATTTCACTTACCTGGAGGCATAATTATTAGTTTCCATTTTTTTTCTATTGTAAACCAAATGTTTACAGTACAAACCATTCCCTAAATAATGAACTACATGTCACTTTTTAAAGTAATAATAAGATAATTGGCAAATATGAAGAAACCCTAGATTATCAGCTTTTTATTGTATCATACTGACACAATTAAGGATTATTGAGTTAAATTTTGGTTTAAAAGATAGAAATATATTAAAGTTGTTGCATGGATATAGAGATGAGAAGTGGAAATTAAGATGGAACCAACTATGAAAGTAAAATTTTGATAACTAAAAAAGAACAGAAGTTTAAATTTATTAGGGAATAAATACATTTCTTATGTTTAGGTACCCACATGAGTGTTCTATTCCCTTAACAAATATTTTGAAATATAAGACTTGGCTGAAGGGCAGGTTAGGGGATCATCTTATTGGCTCAAGTATGTGAAATCAGACATATATGCCCTACTTAGGCCATAATAAGTAATATTAGAATGTTTATATACCCCTAAATGAAAAAGAGGCATATCACACCCACAAAGACACATACCCACAAACTGTTCAAAAATAAGGTAAGGGGTATTGATTAAAAAAAGAATAGAAAATTGTGTATAAAGCTAACACTAGAGATTTAGGTAAAGTGAAAATTGAAGGAAAAAAATGTATGCTTTCTTCCAGGATTATTGAAGACATATCAAAAGATATCCATGTGGAAAAGCAAAATATTTAGAGGGGGAAAAAAAAGGAATGAATTAATATAAGATGAAAATTGATAATTAAAATGCCTGATGTGTTCAGTTTTTGAAGAATATCTCTTAGCTATAAGGATATGTATATGATTGTATAAACAAAAAAGATAAACTCTTTTCATAAAATGCACAGAAGCAGTTATCCTAAGGGAGAGAAAAGAAAAAGCTGTAGATAAGTAATTGTTAATGTTACCAATAGTAGCTTTTTAAAATCTGGGTAGTGGGTATGTGCAGTATTATTTCTAATATTACGTATTGAAAACATACCTTTAGAAGTCTGATATACTTATTCATAAAAATATAATTAAAAATAGGTTTTAATACATAAAACAATTTTAAATAACCAATAAATTAAAAAGAAATCACAGTTATAACTGTAAAGGAGGAACAAAATAGTGCTAAGTTCATATGAACCATGAACTGATTTAACTTACCAATTCCAAAATATTTAAAATAGAAGCATTTTTTTTAAGATTTTATTTATTCATTCATGAGAGACACAGAGAGAGAGAGAGAGAGAGAGAGGCAGAGACACAGGCAGAGGGAGAAGCAGGCTCCATGAAGGGAGCCCGACGTAGGACTTGATCCCAGGATTCCAGGATCACACCTGAGCAGAAGGCAGGCACTCAACCACTGAGCTACCCAGGCGTCCCAAAATAGAAGCATTTTAAATTAATTTCTATCACTTAATATAAGAGAATACTGTTAAGGTAAATTGGTATCAAAAGTTTAAATTCATTGCACAACAGAATTTGGAATAAGAGATCTTTGATAATTTTACATTATATATGTGAGAACATCATAATGAGGTCTTAGACCACATTTAGGATATGTAGAACTGCAGAAAGGTGGAAAAGTGACTGCAAAAACATTGTTAATCTTCAGAGAAATGATCATAATAGCAATTTAGTGTTAATATTAAAAAAAAACAGTGATCTTGAGTATGATTCTGTTGTTAGTCCACCATTAGCTACTCCTAAAATACTGAAATAAATATCAAGTGGCAAAAAGTGGTACATTTTTAAGACTATAGCAAGACTACAAACATGAAGCAGCATTAGAATTTTAAAAAATAAATCATTATAGAAAAACTTCATTAATGATTTATAAGAGAGGATACACATCATGTTAATTAAATTTACAGATGATACTAAATTGAAGAGTGTTGACAAAACCAGTGAGGGCAGATAAAAGGGACCTAAAGTGGTTAGAAATATGGGCAGGAAATGAAATGTGATTCAACCTGGAAAAATGTAGCTAATACATCGGGGAAAAATAATCAGAAACACAGCCATTCAATTGGCAGGATATATAGTACTTGGAAAGCAGTAATACCAAGAGACTTTGAGATGATAGTGGGTAGCAAATTATATATGATCTTGTAATGCAATATGAGAGTAAAATCAGTCAATGAGATTTTAGTCTGTATATGCAAAAGCTTCATGTCGAATGGCTGGAAGATAAAAGTTCTGTAAATGGTATTGCTGAGATCATAACACAAATACCACTTTAAGGTGTAAATACCTCACTAAGTAAATTGAGTAGTGCTCAAACTAGAAAATACATACATAATAGGCTTTAGTCTTTAGCTTGAAGGAGAAGATTAAAATAACAAAATATATATTTGTCCATCTCTAAGTCCAGTTATGATAACATTTCACAAATATTTGAAAGATGTAAACATCATGGAAGCCAAGTCATTTTTAAGAGTAGAATAAGGGGTTTCTATTCAAGTAATGGGATGAAATTAAGTAACGGAAATTTAAGACTGAATCTGGGAAATGTTTCCTGACAGTGAAATCTATTAGTCTCTGGAATGGATTCCCTAGAGGAGAGAGGGGAAGTTCCATTGCTCTAGTCATTGGACTAGATCAAGGCTTGGACAACACATTATTTAAAAAAAAAAAAAAAAGGTAAAAACTAAATTGACCATTTTGCATTGGAAAGGATGCACACAGTAACATTGTTGGGTCATCTAATTGTTGTAGACAGTCTCAGACTTCTCAGACATATCCTATTATTAAGGAACTGCATGTTATTTTTTAATGAATGATTTCTAAAAGACCAATTTATGTTTTCTAGCTCTGGACTTCAATTTCCTGGATTTTTTTTTTCTCCCAAGTCGTAGGAATGCTAGAAAAGAAAACACCCCTCCTTTTCCCTGTTGATGAGATATGGCCTTAAATATTCCAAGCCTTTTGGATCAAATCAGATGAGGTAGCTAAAGTCTCACTTACACCAGTGCATTGAAAACATATTTTTACTGCAGTTTTGTAACCACAACTATGCAATATATAAAAATTCATTCACTTCCTTTTTTGGGTTAATCCACAGAGAGATTTTTACCAGATGGTATCCTGAAGGTACTATTTACTTTTAGCAAAGCAATATAACTGAGTTTGAAAAATATAAAGTATGCACTTCATCCCAACATTAAAACATTCTGTCAATTGTACTCTTAAATTAGCTAAAGTTTGTCTGTAACTTGTTCTCTGTTACAGCAGAGTAAAATGACTATGGAAGAATACTGGTAAATGACAATTTTAACCCAAAGTGTGATTCTTCTAAACAAAAACAAATTAAAATTAAATTTTGTGACAGATTTTTTTTGTGTGTTTTTTTTGTGACAGATTTTAAAGGTAAATTTTATAATCTATATATTTATGTTTTAAAGTGTATATACACACATACACACATATACACAAATATACACATACACACACTATATTTCACATGATTAGTCCTTGTAGAAAAAAAGTAAAGAGAATAGAGGCTCCAGTTCTCAAGTACTTTACAGCCTAGCTGGAGAGGAATATGTGCAAAGCAAATATAGGTGGTGTAGATATATGTCAGTTATTTAATAAAAGCATTTGGATAGAATTGTGCAAATTATGAGAAGATGACAAATAGATTTGATTCAGTAGAGTGGAGAATCTATTGAGGTCTAATAAGGAATGAACTGGAGAAATGAGACTACAGAATTATAATAGTATATTAGAGCTCTCCAGAGAAAACCAATAGGATGGAGACAGATGAATGATTGATTGATTGATTGACAGATTTACATTGACCTTGTGATTATGGAGGCTGGCAGGTCTAAAATCTGCAGAGCTGTTGTTCCAATTCAAAGGCTTTCAATCAGGAAGACCAGATATTACACAGTTTGAAGGCCATCAGGCAGAATTTGCTCTTACTAGAGGAGAGTCAGACTTCTGTTCCATTCAGACCTTCAACTAATTACACTAAGGTCACTCCCATTTTAGAGTACAATTTGCTTTATTCATTCTACTGATATTAATGTTAATCTCATCCAAAACTACCTCATAGAAATACCCAGAATGCTTGACCAAATGATCTGGGCACCACATGACCCAGTCAAGTTGACATATAAAATTAACTGTCACAGAGACTGAGAAGAATTTGATTTATAGAGATCATTTGTAAATTTTGGGGTAGGAAAGTAACATTATAGAGATAGGACTTGAGAACTATTCTAATAACAGTAAATAGAAAAGATAGGAGAAGCAAACTTGATTCAAGAGAAGTTAGTAGCTTTGGAAAAAGAAAGGAAGGAGATCCATGGGACGCCTGGATGGCTCAGCAGTTGAGCATCTGCCTTCAGCTCAGGGCGTGATTCCAGGGCCCAGGGATCAAGTCCCACATCGGGCTCTGTGCGGGGAGCTGCTTCGCCCTTTACCTGTGTCTCTGCTTCTCTCTCTCTATGTCTCTCATGAATAAATAAAATCTTAAAAAAAAAAAAAGAAAGAAGATCCAAAAGACATTTCTAAGGAGGAAAGAATCATGCCTTGTTCATAAACTATAAATGTAGAGTCTACTAATTTCTATTTAAAGACAGATACCAATGTGGTGATTTAGAGTTCAGTAGAAATGGGAACATTGAGAAGATTTTTCTGCTCTATTTTGTTGCCAATAGGATTAATTTTGTCCACCCTTGAAAAAACAATTTTGAAAACCACGGTTTTATTCATCTTCAACTTTAAGTTAAAAATATTTTTGAGGGAAATAAATGATCAGTTATGATTTTGGTGTAACTAAAACAAAGTATAGTATAACATGTCATGTATAATTAAATAATATAAATTTTAGGTGTTAACAAGCCATTTAAGTAGAAGTGAGTTACATAAGTTACATAAATACATGTGGGTTAAAAACTACCCCTTTTTCCTTATTGATTAGGTAGTATTACTCTAGGAATGCAGCCTCCCTGCTATCACAGAACTAGGGCACCTGTTTTTTAATTTTGGGATGTTTTCATTTTTTTGTTGTTGTTGTTGTAAGCAAAATTAAAAAGTTCCTAAACCAAATAGGTAAGAAAAAAAACCACAAAAATTAGAGGTAAATCTTGACTTTAGAACAATTCACACTTTTAAACAACATGTCTTACATCTAATCTCAGAAGTAGAATTCAAATTTACTAAAGAGAATTCTTGTGTTTGTGTATTACTAACATAAGACCATTCTGAGCCATTATTACAAGGTGGTAACCTGTTGAGTAGCAAACACTTCAATTTGCAGAGTTTTTACTTCCTTGTATTTATTTATTTATGTTGTTTTTTGCTGCAACTTTCAAATTTGTCTTCCCCAAACCCTGTAGAGATTCCTTAGATGCCAATATTGAAGAAAGTGCAGGAGTCTGAGTCGGAGAGGTCTGAATCTCCACTCGGCTTCAACCAGGGCAGCTCCAGATTATTTTTGTTTTATTGAGTTTCTAAGAAAGATTTCTTTTGTCCATTCCTGAAAAAACAATTTTGAAAACCACAATTTTATTTCACTTTACTCTTAAATATGTTAGAAATGTTTCTGTCAAAGATTATGCTAAAATGTAAAGCTATATTCTAGATATTTTATAATTTGTATTTAGCCCTTAAGAATATCCCCCTTTTTAAACATAAAATTATGATTCCACTTTTTTAAACAATTATCTAGATATCATTTTCATACCATGCAGTTCTCCCATTTTAAGTGTGCAATTCCATGGTTTTGATTATAATCGCAGTTATGCAGTTATCACTACAGTCTTAGGACATTTACAACAGCCTAGAAAAAAATCCACTCCTTATTTCCCCCTAATTCTCGCAGCCCTCTTAGCCCTAATCTACTTTTTGTCTCTATGGATTTATCTATTCTGGATGTTTCATATAATATGTAGTCTTTTGTGACTGGCTTCTTTTACAAAGCATAATGTTTATGTGGTCATCTGTGTTGTAACATGCATCTGTACTTCATTCCTTTTATTCTTCAGTAATATTCCATTCTGTGTCTGTTACCACACTTTACTATTATGATATCAGTTTTGCACATTTAACGTCCATTCAAATATTAAGAAACACATTATGTACAAGGACAAATTACATGTAAACCATGTAAAATTTTCATCTGATTCAGATATAATTACTATGTTTAAAGTGATATACTAAATATCATAAGAGAGACCAAAAGAAGGTAAAATGATATCTTAAGAATACTGTTTTATGATTTACTAACGTCCTTCCCATATTTTCTAATATTCTAACTTCAGTAGTCTGTGGATAAGCCTCATTCTTTTTTAATCCCAAAGAATTAGGACTTTATGCAGTTACTTAACCTTTCTGGAATTCAATTTACTTATCTGGAAAACAGAATAATAATAGAAAAGTAAAAATGAAATAATAGGTATAAAATGTTTAAATGGGACCTGAAACATAGTTATTTCTCAGTAAATATTCTAAGATCAGAAAACTAATTTATTGCCTCCCAGGACCATTCTTTTTTAATATAGCCAGTAGCCAGATTTATATACTCAATAGTTTCATGTTGCTAGTGGCCATTTTATTGGACAGCACGGATAATAGATTATTTCCTTCATCGTAGAAAGTTCCATTTAACAGCAATGCTATAGGATCTTAAAATGCAGAATTACGGTTAGGACATATACATGACTGCCAAACAAGGAACACAATTCTAAGGGAATGATTTTGATGGTTAGTATCACATATCCTCAGAATGGGATGGGATGTCTTCCTTCTGTAATGATCAAAGCCTGTGGAGGAGATACTATTTGAGCTAGACCTTGAGGTATAGGTATACACAAAAGAAAGGGATTATTTAGTAGTATCCGATTCAGTGGATATATACCAAAGCACTAGGCATTTAAATGAAGAAAAGGATTAATGAGAGAGTAGTGAAAATAATATTAAGAAATTAGCAAAGGGTTATAGAAGGTTTTTCTTTGCACAAATTTTTTTGTACTTTCTGTCAACATTGGAAGTCATTAGATTTTGAGAAGGGAAAGTATATGTTAGGGTGTTTGATATGACAAAATTTTGGGATGGATCACAGACTGAAAGACTTTGTAAGAAGGTGTTACCTTCAAGGCTCTTCATGTATTTTAGGACATTTATGTCTTTTCTAATCATCTCTTCTGATGACTAAGCATCCTAACTTCAACATATCTTCTTATAATGTAAATCTTGTACTAGCTCCCTTCTTTGGATTCATTCTAATTGGTTACTACCTCTCCTGAGAAATGGGGTGCCCAGAATAATTCAGTGTTCTTGTATGGTTTGACCAATGTAGGATTCTGGGCAGTTATTTCTTCTACATATACAGGTATTTTATATGTTGATGTGTTGATAACTAAGGAGTATTTCAGCTGAAATTTTTAACTAGAATTTGGAAATTAGCACTGGTGCTTTATTAAGTATTCATTTCATACCTAACATATGGCATGTACTTTTTAGGTGCTCAGAACTAGAGGTAGAATTTTAGTGGTAATTAACTGCAGAGAGAGATAGATAAGAATTGACTATATAAAAAAATTGACTATATACATAAATATATTTATTTATTTCATTATATATATTTAAGGGAAAATAGTATACCAAGGACACAGAATGTTTTTGAGTGAATTTCTCTGAAAGAGCTAAGGAAAAGTAGTAAGAAAGGGATGCTAAGTATCTAAATGAATCAGACAGAAACAAAGAAAGGAGAGAATTTCAAGAAAGGGTAAATGAGGGACACCTGAGTGGCTCAGCGGTTGAGCTTCTGTCTTCGGTCCAGGGTGTGATCCCGGGGTCCCAGAATCAGGTCCCGCATCAGACTCCCTGCATGGAGCCTGCTTCTCCCTCTGCCTGTGTCTCTGTCTCTGTCTCTGTCTCTCTCTCTCTCTCTGTCTCATGAATAAATAATAAAATCTTAAAAAAAAAATAAGGGTGAATGGTTAACAGTATCTGAACTTCCAAGAGGCAAAGGCTACTGGATATAGCAATTAATATATTCTTGATTATTTTTTTATGTAATGAGAGTGAGCTCAAGCTTTTAAAAGATTAAATTTTCAGAGGTGCCTGGGTAGCATGGTCAATTCAGCATCCAACTCTTGATTTTGGCTCAGGTCATGCTCTCAGGGTCTTCAGATCGAGCCCTGCATGGGGCTCTGTGCTCAGTGGGAGGGTCAGCTTGGGACTCTGTCTCCGTCTGTCCTTCTTTATTGTATTCCCATGCTCTCTCTCTCAAAACAAAACTAGAAAGACAGTAACTTTTAGTGTTAAGACAGAAACAGCATCTTATTATGGACAGAAAAACAGAGAGTAGGCTACAGAAGTAGTAAGAGACTACTACTATACACATCTTTTTGGGGTGATTTTTAGAATTAGCCAACTTGACTCTATTGTTTACATGAAAAAATAAACAAGTAATAATCCAGAAAAGTCTTTAAAAGTAGCATGATGAAGAGAGACTATCCCACTCAGATGTTAAAAGTAGTACAAAGCAAAAAAAAAAAAAAAAAAAAAAAGGCAGTACAAAGCTAACTTGATTTAAATAATGTGGTAAGAACACATGAATAGACAAGCAGATCAATTGAATAAATGGAGAGTATGGAAATAAATACATATGGAAATTTAGCATATAATAAAGGTGATGTTTTGAGTTAATGTGAAAAAGGTGGATTATTCCATAGTAAATGATGTGACAACTGGTTAGCCAGTGTATACATATAAAATGTTGGGTTCTTACCTTACAGCTCATGGCTTATGGAGCAAAGATTTAATCTTTAAAAATGAAAATATAAAAGTATTAGAAAAAACTCTGAGATTTTTTTTAATTACAGAAGAAAGACATAAACTTCAGAAGTCATAATGGAAAATATTAATTAATTTGACTAAAGAAAAAAGAAAAAAAATTCCATGACCCTAAGAGGTGCCTGGATGGCTCAGTTAAGCATCTGACTCTTGATTTCAGCTCAGATCATGCTTTTAGGGTTGTGAGATGGAGCCTGGCATTGGGCTCTGGGCTGGGCATGGAGCCTGCTTTTCATTTGCTGCCCTTCCCTTTCTGTGTCCCCGCCTCAAAAACAAAACAAAACAAAGCAAAACACCATAAGCAGAGTAAAAAGGCCAACTCTAAACTGGGGAAATATATTTGTAATTCTATATTGCAGATAAAAGATAACATTAATACATAAAGAGCTCTTACAAATCAATAAGACAAATATTAACAATTTGAAGAATATAAATAGATGATGAGAAACGCAATACAGTTTCGTAAAATCCTGAACAGATGCTCATTTTTTCTTAGAATTTTGAATTAAAACTATACTGAGATACCATTTTTCGCTCATTAGATAGGCAGAGGTAAAAATAATGTTTTGTTGTCAGGTAGTAAGGAGGAAAAAGCATTGTCATACATGGGAGTCAAAGTTGGTGAAAACTCAAGAAAGCAACTCATTAATAGTTCTCAAAATTGCTGTACATGTGTTTCTGATCCAGGAATTCTACTTTTAGGAATATATACCAAAGACAGGTGTACCCACACATGAAAGGTTCTATGCACAAGAGGAGTCCTGGCATCATTGTCTGTAAACACTGAGAGTGGAAATAAGATAAATGTCCACCAGAGACGACTACTGAAGAAACTCTGGTATAATTTTGTGTATAATTTATAAGTAGGAAAGAGCTATCATCATAACACAGAAGTCATGTTGATTTCTATGTGATTTTCCCTCACATGTTAATGCACTTTGCACTGAGTAACAGTGGCTTCAAGTGCTTTTTTTGTGCTGTCTCGCCCATTATTAATGACTGCAGCTTGAACATTGTCTGGTAAGCTTCCAACCAGCCTGACTATTGGGAGGCCTGCAGGCTAGGAACTGGGAAAAGGAATGTCTTAGTTTGGGTTCCCCAGGAAAGACCCTCAGATACGGATCTGAGTACTTTATTTTGGAGGTGATCTCAAGAAACATTGTTAGAGGATAGTGAAATAAAAGTGCAGCTTAATAGTCAATAAAGGATGCAAAATCAAGTTAGGAGTACTGTGTATAAATTATCCATAAGAGTGGAATATAGATGCTTGAGTTATCCTACTCAAAGATAGGGCAGATTCACACTGAATCCTATCAGTCTTTGGTTGACAGCTTTTACTTTTTTTGTTTTTAATCTTCCAACCTGCTGTGTACAAGGGCAGAGTGGCTTAGGAGAGAGTCTTCAGGCTATTAAGCCCCTGCTACAAGCAAAAAGAGGTGTGTGAGGAGGAAGGAACAAAGGTGGAAAGGAGGGTTAATACCCACTCTGTAGGCAGCAGGATGGGATGAAATCCACTATGATAGGCTGCAACAGGTAACCAAGGCCAAATGGATTTGGAGAGGGAGAGCTAACTAGTCTCCAAGTCTGCAAGCTCTCTTTCTTCAGGATAATTCTCCAATATATATCTCAGCAGCCTGATTATTTTGCAGAAACCTCAGGTATTTCAGTCAACTTTTATAGCAGAAATACCTGTATTTGTTGTAGTCATGCTGCTGAAATGAAAGATGTAAGACAGAAGTACCTGTACTATGCAGCTGTTAAAAAGGTTTTTAGATGGATCAGCCCTGTATCGACTATTGGAAACATTTCTAAGATAAATGAAGTACACATACACAGAATAAAATAGTGTGAAGAATGTGTTCAAGAGACAGCTACTCTCCAAAGATTTATGCTACCCATTTATAAAGTAAATTTGAGTAAGTGCCAAGCCATGGACTACATTTTCCAGCCTCACTTGCATCTAAAAGGACCTGAAAGTCGTCTAAATGACTATTATTTCCAGTGGAGTATGTGCAGAGTGATCTGCTGACTTCTGGGCAAGGTTAAAAAGCAGTTATATCTTCTATTTTTCTTCCTTTGCTGCTGAAGTGAAGACTTTGAAGCCCTGGGCTATGACAGAACTTGGACTCTTGAGGCACACATGGAAGGTTGCCCAGTGAACATAGGACTGTTGGGTGTATGCAAACCAACCTTTCATTTTGCTAAACTAAGACTTCAGGGTTTAATTATTGCAGCAGCTAGCATTACCTTAACAGTATATTGCCATTTGAATATAACTATAAAATTGAATGTATAAATATATGCTTCCATACGTATAGAATGTGATTGAAAGAATACATAAGGAACTAAGAATGGTGTTTCATGCAAAGGTACAAAATGGCAAAATATCCAAGGTGATTTTTTGTAGCATTGTTGGAAGAATACAAAATTGGAAATAACTGAATGGTCCAATAATAAGGGATTAATTGAATAAACAATGGAACACACGTACACAGAAAAATAAAGCTCTATATACCAATGTGGAGATATCTCCATGACATATGAAGATGGCAGTGGAGGAAAAGGGAGGAACGAATTATAGAGGAATGTGTATTGTATGTTACTTTTTTGTAAAAAAGAATGGAGAAAAAGGAATATGAATATATATTATATAAATATATTTATATTTCCTTGTATTTGTGTGAAGAAACCAGAAAGAAAAATAATAAACTAATAATAAAATGGTTACCTAAAAGTAACCTATAACCTATAGTTAACCTATAGTAACCTATAAGTTGATAAGAAATATGGAAATGGTCAGGAGTGGGAATGAGATTTCTTTTTTATGTGTTTTTATATAGGATTGATTGTTTAAAACTTTTTACTACAGACATTATATACAAGAAGAAAGAGTAGAATAATGAACCTTCAGACTTATCACCGAACTCCAACAATTATAGATGACCTATCTTATTTCACCTATAACCTCATGCCCATACCCCTTCACTAGGTTATTTTAAAGTAAATCTCAGATATATCATTTTATTTGTAACTATCCATGTATATTTCAGTGTGTATCTTTAACACATAGGAACTATTTTTTTTAAATTATTGTCACACTAAAAATTATAATTTCTTATTATAAAAGAAATTTAAGGGCCACCTGGGTGGCTAAGTGATTGAACGTCTGCCTTTGGCTCAGGTCATGATTCCAGGGTCCTGGGATCGAGTCCTGAATTGGGCTCCCCACGGGGAGCCTGCTTCTCTCTCTGTGTCTCTCATGAATAAAGAAAGAAAATCTTTAAAACAAAAAAGAAAAAAAAGAAAGGAAATTTAAAGAACACTTAGAATACATTTTTGTAAACATTACCTTATTTTTCACCTGCCCTGTTTCCTTCTCTGCTTGCAGAATCTGAATTTATTATAGAGCCTTATAGTATAGTTTACTGATAAATTTTCATTGGAAATAATTTAATCTCAGAGTAGAACTATAAAAATATTATAAAAAATTTCTATATTCTCTTCAGACAACCAAATTGTTAACATTTTACTGTATTTGCTTTGTATCATTCCTTCTCCACCCCTCTCTATATATGAATTATGTGCATCTATTTATGTATACGTAGTTTTATTCCAGATCACTTGAGAATATGTGCATATTCTCTATACTCAAATACCTGTTTTTTTATTTCCTAAGAATATTCTGGTACATAGTCACAGAAGAAATTAACATGGTTCAATACTATTATTTAATCTGTAAACCTGATTTATATTATGCTTATTTTTCCTTGTAATAGCCTTTATAGCAGAAAAATTTTTTTCTGAATCAGGATCCAAACCAGGATCATACAATGCATTTTTTGTCATATCTCTTAGATTCATTTAATCTGGAATTATTTCTCTGTTATGTGTTTGACATTTTTTAAGGAGTATAGGCTAAGTATTTTAAAGGATTCCCTCAGTTGGGTTTATCTGGTGTTTTTTCATGATTAGATTCCGATTATGAACTTTTTTGGCAAAGATACCACAAAAGTGATGTATCTTTTTCAGTGTATTGCCTTTGGAGGCATTCGATGTCTTTTCTTCCCATTTCTGTTGATACAATCTTTGAGGTTTAGGTGGTAGTTGGTAGGTTTCTCCATTGTAAAGTTACTTTTTTCCCCCATGTAATTAATAAGAATTTTGTGAGGAGATAATTTTTTAAAGATTGATTTTATTTAATTGTTTGTTTGTTTGTTTATTTATTTATTTATTTAAGAGCACAAGCAGGGGAAGTGGCAGGTGGAAGGAGAGGGAGAAGTTGACTCCCCACTGAACAGAAGCCTGTAATGGAGCTGATCCCAGACCCTGGGATCACAACCTGAGCTGAAGACAGAGGCTTAGCTGACTGAGCCACCCAGGTGCCCCTGTGGGGAGATAATTTGAGACCAGAGAGATATTCTAGTCTTCATCAACTTTTCACCTATTAATTGTAACATATATTGATGTTGTTTACCAAATAGTGACATTATCTTATTCCTTCTACATTTATTAGTTGGTGTCCTACTCTAAGGAAAAACTTCTCTCCAATATAAAAATATATTTATATCAATTTATATGGGCTCAGATGTTTATACTGTCCCAAATTTGGCCGGTAGAAACCTCTTTAAGCTAGCTCTTGTGTCCCTTTCAGCCCAGCATTTTTTTTTAAATCACTTCCTTGCTTTCTGATATAGCAAGACATTCCAGGCTTATCTTAGACATTTCTTCCTTCAGTCCTTCAGTCTCCAAGGAAATGGTTTCTTTTAATACTTGAAATTAAGATCCTCATACTAATCATGTTTATTATTGAATAATTTTCCATTCTTCTAGGCCCAATGTTGACTCTTGAATCATGTACATGTATTACCCTTTTAAAATTGTAATTTAAAACTTTAGACCCCAAATACACCTGAAATCACAAAAAGATTGTAAAGCCAGTGAATATACTATTAGGAAGATTTCATATAACATTTGAGGATGCTGACTTTGGAGTTGGATAACTTTGGAATCAAATTTATTACTACCAGTTACTAGTTATTTTATTTACCTACCAGTTGGAGATGGCATAACAAACAGTTTGTTGTGAGGATTAATGAAATGTAAAACTGGTGACATATAACATACATTTAAAAACATAGCTATTGCTTTATGAATAATTATATTAATAGTATTTACTGTATTGAACATTATATTTGGGAAATATTTGTTGAGTTGAATTATAATGCTTTCCTCCCTTTATAAGATATACTTCTAGATTCATTAGTGATAAAATGTACCTGAGCATTCCCTAAGACCATGAAAAAATATGAAGTCAAGTAACTTTTAGTCATGGGGACAAAAACAAATTGGAGTTACTCTTCAGCTGCAGGATGTTCTGAGATGATGGAAACTTGAGTTAACAATGCTTAGATCAGACTTGTTCGATAAAGACGGAAATAATTTATGAAAGCCATTTATTCTAGGTTAAACCTATACCTACCTTATTACTAAATATCATCGAGTCTACTATTACAGTATTTTATACGTTGCTACTCTAGGGGTAGAGGATGAAAGTGAGAAACAGGAAGAATAGCAGAATATTGGATTTAATATAATAATAGAACTCCTGCAGCTTAGCATAGAGAGGAAGAGAATGTTATGGTAAATTAGATTTTCAGCCAGTTCATACTTGTCATATAATGTAAAGGTGTTCCAACAGATTCTCAAGTTCAGGAAGATAGCAAGTTGACTGCTTTTGCAGTCACAACTGTTATATTTTCTCATTTTCCAATAGTTATGACCATTTTATATTCAAAATACCGAAGCGGCCACTGATGGAACTACTATTATTGTTACTAGTATTCACTCCTACCCTGTCAAATCAGCAGTATATTCAGTGTTTTGGATAGGGAAACACAGGGCAAGCTACCGCAGGATTACGGAGGTTAGTCACATATAGTGTTGGAAAAAACAGGGTCAAAATCAGCAGTATATTCAGTGTTTTGGATAGGGAAACAGCAGTATATTCAGTGTTTTGGATAGGGAAACACAGGGCAAGCTACCGCAGGATTACGGAGGTTAGTCACATATAGTGTTGGAAAAAACAGGGCTGAAGAAGAACCCTTTTCTTCAGCATAACTCTCTATATTTAAAAATCTTTTCCCATGAGCATTAGAACACGGAGGATTAAAGAACAATCCTAATTTATAAAGTGATTGCCGGGATCCCTGGGTGGCGCAGCGGTTTGGCGCCTGCCTTTGGCCCAGGGCGCGATCCTGGAGACCGCGGATCGAATCCCACGTCGGGCTCCCGGTGCATGGAGCCTGCTTATCCCTCTGCCTATGTCTCTGCCTCTCTCTCTCTCTCTGTATGACTATCATTAAAAAAATATATATATATAAAGTGATTGCCAACATGAATCAGATGTTTCTGCTACTTCTCTTTTCATGGTTTACCTTAAAGAATGTATGCTCTTGGGATGAGTTGGTAGAGTATGTGCCTATGTGTAAATGTGTGTGTGTGTATGTGCGCGCGCGCGCATTTTAGAAATAAGGAATACAGAAAACATAAAAAAATTGTGATGGATAGCCAAATTGTTTTTTTTTTTTCTTCCTATATACAAGGAGGCAAAGCAATGGAAGGAAATACAAGAAACAGAGATAGCTATCATATGAGAATTATGTATTAACCGTAATGGGATTTCATATATATTCTAATAGTTTTTTAAAAATAAGTGAGCTAAGATATTCTATGCACATTATAGATTTATTTTCTGAGCAGTATAGTAAGGATTAATGAATAATTGTATGATACCTTTATGTGTGCAGCTAAATGATATTAAATAGTTATTGCTATTGTAAAACATGGCAGTGTGGCACAAACTTGTGGCAACATGTGCAGCCTCTTCTCAGAAGACAGTGTAGCATGGTATAAGTTTGTTACTCCTCCAAACTTCTCAGTGCTTACTAGTGGATATTTCAATTTGGACATATAAAACCATAAACTAGATTGCATAATCTTAGTACAAAAAATTTCTTGGGGGAATGTTCGTTCAATTTTCATTGCTTTTTTAGAATCTAAAATTTACTTTGAAGTAATTCTTTTTAAAATATAGAACAAAGATTGAGATGAAGTCCTTTATCTTTTGTTACTCCTTATACTGACTCTGACTATAATAGTTTTAATAATTTAACTGTGATGCATGTGTGGCAACTTAAATCATCCCTCACTACCACCATTTTCTCCCGTACCAATACAGAAACAACATTTAGTGCCCCAAATAAACCATGCTCTTTTATTTCTTCATACTGTTTGCTCTAAAAGGAACGTCTGATTCCCAGGAGCCCCCCTTGTTTCACTCCAGTGTTATTTTCTTGACTAACTTCAAGGTAGCTTGCTACATCTACTAGTAAGATTACCCTGACCACCTGTCATCATCAGTGGTCTTTCTCCCCATTACCACCATGGTTGAGAGTTGCCTCAATTTTTAGTTCCCATATCACCTTGCCCTTGCTGGTTTCATTTCCCAAAGCATATTGAATACAGATTTTTGAGTAATAGAAGACTACAAATATATTGCACCAATTTTTTCCAGCTTTATTAAGATATAATTGACAACATGTTATTTTAAGTGGGAAAAAAGTATAACCACTATATAATAATCCACTAAGGATATATGCAAAACATAAAGCCTTTACAAAACTACTTTTTAAGTGCATACATAATGAACTCAGTGGGTCTGTATGCAGTATGAAATTATAAATGCACAGTATCAGAAGTGAATTTCACTATCTTTCTGTATTGCAAAGAACATGTAAAGCACTTTTTAAATGGAAAGTAAGGATCTCCAAAAATCTAGCCCTCTATAAAAACTTTGGCAAAAATTGTCAAGATCAACTTTTTGAGATCTTTGGAGTTTAACCAAAGGTTTGCCACAGCCTGAGGAAATAAAAATAGCTGAATCTCAATAAGAACAGCAGGCTTTGTGGTATTTTAACCTGCCTTATTCCTATAACCTTTTCCCATGTTCTGCAGTAGCCTTGGAAAACAACATCCTCAGAACCATAGTAGCTGTAAAACCCAGCAGCTTAACAGCTACTGGAAGAAGCAGATTGGGTTTGGAGCTCTCCAGGAAGTTCTGTCCCCAGAGTATTCACTATTCAACCTGACAGATCTCTAGAAAAGCCCTATTCACAGGGCTTGTCTTTGTTGGACCTGACTCAGAGCTCACTTAGTGAGGAAAGCTTTATTGCTGGGACATTTGTTGAAAACAATTAGAAGCAATTCTTTAATATCACAGCTACCAAAGGCAGTGACGCAAGTTGAAGCCAAGAAAAGATGGATCAAAATACATAGGAATGAGATGCCTGTAGGAGACTTTGAAAACCTTGAATATACTCCTGTAAATCTAGAAGGCCACCTGCATGTACAGGCTTTATGTAGGCCTCAGAAATACCTGAACAGGTCTTAAGATTTAATCTGTTTGGACTTGATGCTTTGTATGAACAGGAAGTAAAGAAGATGATAATAGAGGAATGAGGAATAAGGAACAAAAGAGCTATATGACCTATTGAAAACAAATGGGCAAATGTTGAAAGTAAATCCTAGGCTATTGGTAATTACATTAAACATAAGTAAATTAAACAGTCAAACAGATTTGCAGAATAGATTAAAAAATAATCCCATCATATAATATCTACAGGAGATATACTTACTTTATTATTTATTTTTGGCTCCAATAGTAGAAATTTATTTTCTCAGTCTTGAAGCTAGAGGTTTAAGATCAAAGTTATGGCAGGAACCAAAGTTGGTTCCTTCTGAAACTTCTCTTCTTGTACCTGGCCATCTTTATGATCACATGTTCTGTGCCTGTGTCCTAATCTCCTTTTACAAAGATACCAGTCATGTTGATTAGAGCCTCAACATATGAACTTGTTTTATCTTCATTACCTCTTTTAAAAAGCCCTAAATTAAGGAGACATATTTTACATTCAAAGACATAAATAGTTTAAAAGTAAAGGACAGAACTTTATCTTTTGGTGTAGTCTCAAAATTTTAATTTTGCTCTTGTTTCCCTTGCCAGAGGAAACCTATCTAGAAAAATGTTTATAACTGATGTTGAAGAAATTACTACCCATGTTTTCTCTTGAGTTTTATGGTTTCAGTTATTACATTTAGATCATTAATCCATTTTGAGTTCATTATGTGTATGATGTAAGAAAGTGGTCTAGTTCCATTCTTTTGCATGTAGCTGTCCAGTTTTCCCAGCATCATTTGTTGAAGAGGCTTTTTCCCATTACATATTCTTGTCTCCTTTGTGAAAGAATAACTAACCATATAATCATGGTTTTATTTCTTTTTTTAAAGATTTTATTTATTTATTCATGAGACACACAGAGAGAGATTAAGACATAGGCAGAGGGAGAAGCAGACTCCTCACAGGGAGCCTAATGTGGGATTCAATCCTGGGACCCTGGATCACGCCCTGAGCTGAAGACAGATGCTCAACACTGAGCCACCCAGGTGTCCCCATGGTTTTATTTCTGGGCTCTATTCTGTTCCATTGATCTGTTTTTGTTTTTGTTTTTGTTTTTGTTTTAAGATTTTATTTATTCATGAGAGACACAGATAGAGATAGAGAGAGAAGGAGACAGAGACAAAAGCAGACTCCATGCAGTGAGCCTGATGTGGGACTTGATCCCAGGACTCCAAGATCATGCCCTGGGCCAGGTGGAGGTGCTAAACCACTGAGCCACCCAGGGATCTCCCTGTCTTTGTTTTTGTGCCAGTATCATACTGTTTTGATTACTACCGCTTTGTAATATAACTTGAAGTCTGGAATTATGATACCTTCAGTTTTGTTCTTTTTTGAGATTGCTTTGGCTCTTTAGGGTCATTTTTGGTTCCATAGAAATTTTAGGGTTATTTGTTCTAGTTTCATGAAAAATCTTGTTAGTACTTTGATTGGGGCTACATCAAAATAAGGTTCTACACAGTGAAGGAAGCCATTGACAAAACCAAAAGGTATCCTACTGAATGGGAGAAGCTCTTTGCACATAATATATTCAATAAAGTTTAATATCCAAAATATATAAAGAATGTATACAACTCAACACCAAAACCCTTAAGTAATCCAGTGAAAAAATGGTCAAAAGAGGGATACTTTGCTGGCTCAGTCAGAAGCACATATAACCCTTGATCTTGGGGCCATGAGTTTGAGCCTACATTGGGTGTAGAGGTTACAAAAAAAAAAAAAAAGAAAAGAAAGAAAGAAAGAAAGAAAGAAATTTTTAAAAAAAATGGTCAGAAGACATGAACAGACACTTTTCCAAAGAAAACATACACATGGCTAATAGAAATATGAAAAGATGCTCAACATCACTAATCATCAGGGATGTGCAAATTAAAACCACAATAAGTTACCATTTTACACCAGTCAGAATGGTTGAAATAAAAAGAAATAACAAGTGTTGATGAGGATGTGGAAGAAAAGGAACTCTGGCGCTGTTGGTGGAAATGCAAACATTGCAACCAGTTTGGAAAACAGTATGGAAGTTTCTCAGAAAATTAACAATAGAAATATTAAATGATCTAGTAAACTCCACTAGCATTTATCCAAAGAAAACAAAGGAGTAATTTGAAAAGATATATGCACCCATATGCTTATTGCACCATTATTTACAATAACCAAGATATGAAAGCAACCCAAGTACCCATCAATAGTTAAACGAGTAAAGATGTGACATTATGTACAATGAGGTGTTAGCCATAAAAAAGAATGAAATCTTGCCATTTGCAGCAACATGGATGAACCTAGAGGGTTTAATGCTAGGTGAAATAATAAGTTAGGGAAAGACAAATACTGCATTATTCACTCATATGTGGAATTTAAGATACCAAACAAATGAACAAAGAAAAAAAGAGGCAAAAACCAGACTCTTAAATACAGGAACAACTGGTGGTTGCCAGAGGGGAAGTTGGTAGGATGTGTGAAATAGGGGGGAAAAAAAAGGGGGATGGAAAACTATATATCATGGAAACAATAACAAAATAGACCTCAAGTGGCTATATTAATAACAAATAGATGTTCAGACAAAAATTGTTACTAGAGTCAAAGCAGAAAAGTTTATAATAAAATGTCAATCCATCATGAAGATATAAAAATTATAAACATATATGCACTAATAAATGACCCCAAAATACACAAAGTAACAACTGACAGAATTGAAGAAATAGACAATTTAAATATAATAGACTTTGGGTACTCTACTCATAATAACTGATAGAACAACTAGGACGAAGATCAACAAGGAAATAGAAGAGCTAATGACAATACCAAGTAATAAGAATTGACATCTATAATTATCCCACTCAACAACAGCCAGATTTTCATTCTTCTCAAATGTACATGGATATTCTCCAGAGTAGGCCTTATACTATGCCACAAAACAAGTCTCAATAAATTTAAATGATTGAAACCATATGAAATATATGTTTCAACACACTGGAATGATATTTAAAATAAGGAAAGGAAATTTGAGAGATTCAGAAATACATGAAAGGTAACATACTCTTAAGTAACCAGTGAAATGAAGAAAAAAAGAAATTATGAAATACTTTGAAATGAATGAAAATGAAATCAAAACATAGCAAAATTTATGAGATGCAGCTAAAGCAATGCTTACAATGGAAACTTACAGTATGTTTCGCTCTATTAAAAAAGAGGAAAGAAGGGCACCTGGTTGGCTCAGTCAGTGGAACATGTGACTCTTGATCTTGGGGCCGTGAGTTCAAGCCCCACATTGAGTGTAGAATTTATTCTAAAAAGAAGCAGCAGGGCAGCCTGAGTGGCTCAGCGGTTTCGCGCCTGCTGTCAGCCCAGGGCCTGATCCTGGAGACACGGGATCAAGTCCCATGTCGGGCTCCCTGCATGGAGCCTGCTTCTCCCTCTGCCTGTGTCTCTGCCCCCCCCCCCCCGTGTGTGTGTGTGTGTGTGTGTGTCTCATGAATGAATAAATAAATAAAATCTTTAAAAATAAATAAATAAAAAGCAGCAGGAGGAGGAAGGGGAAGAGGGTGGAGCTGAAATAAAAAATCTCATCATAACAAGTGATAAAAAGAACAAACTAAACACAATGAAGCAGAAGAAAAGCTATAAGAAAGACTAGAGCAGAAAAACACAACAGAAAAATAGAGAAAATCAACAAAACCAAAATTTGATTTTTTAAAAAGATTAACAAAATTAACAAAGGTTTAGCTAGACCAACAAGAAAAGAGAAGACTCAAATTACTAAAATCATGAATGAAAGAGGGAACAACAGTAATGAACCTACAGAGAAATGAAATGAAAAGTAATCTAAGGTAGCACTATAAACAACAAATTAGACAACTAACATGAAATGGAAGAATTCCTAGAAAGACTAAAACTACCAGAAGATGAAAAATCTCAATAAACCAGTATATTAAGTAAAGCAATTGGATTAGTAATTTTAAAAACTTCCCATACGCCCAAGCACAGGTAGCTTCATTGGTGAAATTTACCAAATGTTCAAAGAACAGTTAACACCAATCTTTCACACATGCTTATTACAAAAAAATACCTGAAGAAGGACACTTCCCAACTCATTCTATCAGACCAATATTGACCTGATACCAAAACTAGACAAAGACAAACGTGAGAAAACATATTGACCAGTATTCCTCACAAATACAGTGCAAAAATCTTCAATAAAATACTACCAAACAAAATCCAAAAACATATTTTTAAAAAGCATATGCTATGACCAGGTGGGATTTTATCCCAGGAAGGCAAGTTTGATTTAGCATTTGAAAATTAGTTACTGTATTACATCAAATTAATAGAACAAAGGACATACATACATACATCTTATTTCAAAAGATGCAGAATAAGCTTTTGACAAAATTCAGCATCCTTTCATAAAAACACTTAACCAGCTAGAAATAGAAAGGAAATCCCTTAATCCAATAAAAAGCATCTATAAAAAACCCACAGCTAACATCATACTTAATCATGAAAGACTAAATACTTTCCACCTAAGATCAGAAACATAATGAGGTTGTCTACTCTCAGCATTCCTATTTAGCATTGTACTGGAAATTCTAGCAAGTTAAAGAAAAAGAAGAGACGTCTGCATTGGAAAAAGAAAAGATATAAAACTCTTTTGCAAATGGCATGATCTTATATATGGAAAATCCTAAAGAAGCCACAAAAAAACTCATTAGATCTATTAAATGAGTTCACTAGGGTTACAAGATAAAAGATGAATATACAAAAATAAATTCCGTTTCTGAACGTTTGTTCCTACAGCGTAGGCCCAATTTCAGAAGTCACTACAAAGCTATGGTAATCAAGACTGTGGTACTGACAAGGAGATGCCAAAAATGAATAGAATAGAAATCCCAGAAACAAACTTTGACATTTATGGCCCATTGATTTTTGACTGTAATGAAGATAATTCAGTGGGGGAAGAAAGTAGTGTTTTCAACAAATTGTGCCAAAAGAAGTAGGAGTCACATGGAAAATAATGAAATTTGACCCCTGCCTCGAACCATACATAAAAAAATAACTGAAAGTAGATTTTATGCCTAAAAGTCAATAGCTGGAACTCTTGTTAGAGAGCGGGAATAAAAATTGATGATCTTGGGTTAGGCCATGGTTTCTTAGTCACCAAAAGCACAGTGACAAAAGAAAAAGATAGATGAAAATAGACTTTATCAAAACTAAAAGCTTTTGTGCTTTAAAGGTTTATGCCGAGAAATTGAAAGACAACTCACAGAATGAGAGAAATTATTTGCAAATCACATACCCAAAAAGGGACATCTGTAATATATTGGGGGGGGGACCATCTTATATCACAACAAAGAGTACCAAACCACCCCATTTAAAAGTCTGCAAAAGGTTTGAAGTTTTCCAAAAGAAAGTAGACAAATGGTCTGTGAGAAGATACTGAATATTATTACTCATTAAGACAACTCAAACTGAAACCACAATAAGATACCACTTCATTCCTACAATAAATAAATCAAAAAGAAAATAATAATAAGTGTTGTCAAGGATGTTGAATAATTGGAACCCTCATATATTAGTATTGTGAATTTAAATGGAACAGCTACTTTGGAAAGTAGTTTCACAAAATGTTACACAGAATTATCATATTACCCAGCAATTCTACTCCAAGGAATATATCCAAGAGAAATGAAAACATGTCCACATAAAATGCCACATTCATACAAGAATTTTTAATAGTATCAAAAAGTGAAAATATAACTGAGAGGTAGAAGTGGAAAGTAAGCCTGAGTAGACATTGAGAAGGTACCAAAACTGTCTTCCTCAGAAGTGGTGGCATCAGCTATTATTTCTGGGCGTCTCTGGGCAATTGGACATTATATTGAGAGCAGTTACATTGCACTGGACATTAAGAGAACCATTTCTGCCAGTAGTAAGTCCCAATAAGACTGGTGTTTTTCTGAACTATGAATCAGGTAAGGATTCCTTTTATAATATGAATAACAGGTCTCCTCTATGTGTTTAATAATTCTTTTACAGAAGCTGTTTGGCCCTATTTATGTACTGGAACAGATTCTGAACCTCTTAAAAAATCTCTTAAGTAACAGATTATGAAAGATGAAATACCTGGGACGTGATTCTGTTTTAGTTTTTAGGGGTGGCTTAGCCAGGAAATTTAGTTTCAGTGATTCTGGATTCTTTTTAAGTTTTGCCCCTGGAAATCAGAATAGATTTTTCTCTTTCATTTCCAACAACTATAAAACATTCTAGTAATGCCAGTTAACATAGATAGGGGTATCAATTATCAAGTGCTTTGAAATAGTAAGATAAAATATTTGAGAGTTGTTACTTAACATATCCAATAAAACATTTTATTTTTTTAAAAATGAAAATAACCCAGAGGTCCATGAACTGATGAATGGGGAAAAAAACTGTTATATATCCATACAATGAAACATTATTTTACCCTAAAAATGTATGAAGTAGTGAAAGAATTATGCTAAATAAAAGATGACAGTCACAAAAGGCCATATATTATATGATTCCCTTTATATGTAGCAATGTTTTTCTTAAAGCATTCAGCCCTTTTGGATAAGAGATGACTTAATGTTAAATATTATACCTGTTTCATTTGTATCTTTGGTAAGTGGAATAATGGCAAACAGAATTACTTCTTTTGAATAGCTATGAAAGGTCGAAACTGGAGAGTTCCTATTTATTTAGCTGTCATATGCATTGCTGATATAAGGGAAAACTGAAAGAATTTCTTTTAGTACAGTGCAGTGTGAAAGTTCATAAGGTTAGAAGTAATTTTCATCCTGACTTAAACTCATAGGTAATTTTTTTTAAAAGATTTAATTACAGTTGTCATTTTTGTGATTTCTACTGAGGAAACAGTAGGGAGAATACCCTACTGAATGTTCTCTCTCATTCCTGAATAATTATTATATTTTTTGAAACAATGACCTTGTCAAGTGACACTTGGTGGGAAGGCCGGAGAGCATCTGATTTTCAAAGTGCTTAAATTCATGCATAGTAATTTTACCTTTTTAAAAAATTTAACATTTTGACTAAATGAGTCCTTTGATTTTTATTGGTACTTTAATGCTGGCTCAAGTAAGTGATATTTGCCCTTGATATGTTGGTTGAAAAACAGAAAAATCCTTTGAGGAAACTTACTGCTGGGGAAACTTAAAGTTTATGGAATCGTGCCATTTTTATATGTGTTAAAATGTATTTTAAACCTGAAAAAAGACAGACACTAATATAAGCAATACCCTTATGCATACTATACAGGTTAGTAAGTTCTTATCATTTTCTATGATTGCTATAGAATTATTAAATACTAATAATGACACTTTATAAATATAACTTACATATTCCCAAGTCCCATTAAGTTCCTTCTCAGAAGTAATTTGTACCTTGATGTTAGTGGGCTTTATTCCTAGGAAATTTTAACATTCTTATTATATATTTATGTATCCAAAAGCATGTTTTTGAGCAATAAATGATGTCACACTATGTTATTCTGCAATTTGCTTTTTTCTTCAACATCCTATTTTTGACATTTAATTTCATTGATGCATTTAATATAGTATTTTATTTTGTAAGAGTATGTCCCCATTTATCCATTTATCTCTTCATAAGCATTTTGATAGTTTCTATTTTTTTTACTATTAAAAACAATGCTACAATGAACATTCTTGGACCTGCCTCCTTATGCTTACATGTAAGATTTTTTCCCTGGTTATATACATAAGGTGGAATTACTGGGTACATGTAATATTAGATGTTGCCAAATTGTTCTTGAAAACGGTTGTACCAATTTACATGTCAGCCCTATCCTCAGCCATTTTGTAAACACTTTACTGAGATATAATTACATGCTATAAAGTTCACCTATTAAAGCATACTATTCAGTGACTTATGAATAATGTTTTTAGGTACAAGTTTTTGTGTGAATATAGATTTTTATTCTCTTGGGGGTATTCCTAGGAGTGGAATTGTTGGGCTGTATCATATTGAAAACTCTGTGTTTAACATTCTGAAGAAGCACAAAAGGTGGCTGCAATATTGTACAATCCCACCAACAATGTACAAGGGTTCTAATTTTTCCACATTTTTACTAATACTTGTCTCTTTTCATTATAACTATCCTAGTGGTTATGAAATGGCATCTCAGTGTGGTTTGGTTTGTTTGCATTTTCTTAAGAACTAATGAGCATCTTTTCATATGCTTGCTAGCATTTCTGTATGTCCTTTGAAGGAACTTTAATTTTAAATCTTTCTTTCTTTCTTTCTTTCTTTCTTTCTTTCTTTCTTTCTTTCTTTCTTTCTTTATGAGAGAGAGAGAAAGAAAATGTGTAGGAGGAGAGGCAGAAGGAGGGGTAGAGGGAGAGGAAGAGAGAGAGACTCTCAAGCAGACTCCTCCCCACTGAGTGCAGAGCCAGACATGGGGCTCTATCCCATGACCCCTGAGATCATGACCTGAGCTGAAATCAAGAATTGAATGCTTAACTGACTGAGCCACCCAGGTGCCTCTCTTTTACCTATTTTTTTAAGGTTGGTTTTTAGTTTTTTTATTATTGAGCTTTATGTGTTTTTTCCACTTTTGAATATATATCCCTTATCAGATCCATGAATTGCAAAAACTTTCTCCCTTTGTATAGCTTGTGTTCTCACTTTCTTGATGGTGACCCTTGAAGTACAGAAATGTTTAAATTTGATGAAGTCCAATTTATCAACTTTTCTTTTATTGCTTGTATTTTTATTTGATTATCTAAAAATATCATTGCTGAAACCAAGGTCAACAATATTTACTCTTATGTTTTCTTCTAAGAGTTTTATAGTTTTTCCCCCTATATTTAGGTATTTGATCTATTTTTAACTTAATTTTGTATATGGTGTGAGGTAGAGGCTTCATTCTTTTACATGTTTATCTCCCTTTGTGGCAGCAACATCTGTTCCATTATAGATTTATTTTGGCACCCTTGTTGAAAACCAGCTGATTATAAACATACAGGTTTGTTTCTGGTATCCTAATTCTCTTTTATTGACTAATATGTCTGTTTTATGCCAGTACCACCCAGTCATAATTATCGTGCTTTATAGGAAGTTTTGAAATCAGAAAGTATGAGCTGTACAGCTTTATACTTCTTTCTCAAGACTGTTCTGGTTATTCAGGATCCCTTGCACTTCCATATGAATTTTAAGATCAGCTTCTCAGTTTCTGTAAAATAGCATCTAGGATTTTGCTAGGTATTGTGATGAATCTGCAGATCAATTTGGGTAATATGACCATTTTAGCAGTATTAAGTCTTCCAGTCCATGACCATTGGATGTATTTCTGCCTATTTTAGTCCTTAAAATTTTTTCAACAGTATTTTATAAGTTCTAGCTTGCTTTCTATTGTTACATTATTCCTAAATATTTTATTTTTGTTGATGCTATTGTAAATGGAATTGCTCACTTAATTTTATTTTGAAATTGTTCTCTATATGTTGGTGGTATATAGAGATAAAACTGATTTTTTATATTTTTGGTCTCATATCTTGCAATCTTGATAAATTCACTTAATGATCTAATCGTTTTTGTTGTTGATTCCTTAGAGTTTTGTATACAGGATCCAGTCAAGATTTTATCCATGCTATCGAGTTTTTAATTTCAGGGACTATATTTTCACTTCTAATTTTTTTCCACATCTACCTATTCTTTCATTCCTGCCTCTTTCATTTTATAATTTATTTTTTGTTACTTATACCTTCAAACATTTTGAATGTTCTAATACTTATTTTAAAGTCTTTTAGAGGGGATCCCTTGGTGGCTCAGCGGTTTGGCGCCTGCCTTGGCCCAGGGTGTGATCCTGGAGTCTGGGGATCAAGTCCCACATCGGGCTCCCAGTATGGAGCCTGCTTCTCATCTGCCTGTGTCTCTGCCTCTCTCTCTCTCTCTCTCTCTTTTTCTCTCTCTCATGAATAAATAAATAAAATCTTAAAAAAAATAAAGTCTTTTAGACTGTTTCAGTAGAGTGAATTTGTTTTCATACTTGATCTCTTGGATACCTTTGTTAAATTTAGATTTCTGTGAATTTTGGTTTGCAGGCCTATTTTGAGTGAGAGGTTTTATGAGTGTTTTGTTCTTTTTATTTGACTCTGTTCATTTCTCCCTATAATGATCTTTCAATTACCTGCATCTGGCTCCCTAAAGCTCCTGTCCAGTCATAGATCTTATATTGACAGTTTGGTGTTCAGCCCAGAGTGATATTAGGAGTTACACAAATTCAGCCACAGAACCATCTTTCACGAGGGTGGGGGACCCCACACCATCCCCCAGTGTCAAACCATAAACCTGTGTATTCCTTCTTTCTGTGAAACCTATGTAAACCACAGTAGCCTGATCTCTTGCTACTACTGTTTCTCTCCAGAGTCCAGTAGCCTCATTACTACACAGTTTTGCATTTCTCTTTCCATTCTGCTCCATAGCTTATAAGCTTATTTATGTCTTTTTGTTGTTGTTATCCATATTTGTATTTTTTCTACCATGTTTTCTATTTTGAGCAGAGGGTATATGTGTAATTTCATATCAAATTTTGAGGTCACTACATCTTCAGTACTGAAAGCCCAATAATATTTATTCTTCAGGTGAATTTTAAATTTTCAAAAAATTGAAAGTAATGTGTTTGCTCTCTCATATGGAATGTTCTATTATTATGAAACAAGTCATAAAATGAATATTATATTTACATTATCAAATAGGTCCCCCCTTAAAGGAAAATCTTTTCAGTAATAACTATCATTTGAATATTTATTTGCCCTATGACAAGCACTGTGCTGAACATTTTACTGTGACATTTTATTCATTCACAACAACCCTACAAAGTAGAAGTTGTCATTATTATAGCATAATAAACTGTTCAGGAACGTGTAAGTAGTCAGTAGAACCAATATTCAAGTTTAGGTTTGTCTGATGTGAAAGCTTGTACTTTAAATTACTTTTTTAAGTGTTTATATTTTATTTTTTTTTAATTTTTATTTATTTATGATAGTCACAGAGAGAGAGAGAGAGGCAGAGACACAGGCAGAGGGAGAAGCAGGCTCCATGCACCGGGAGCCCAACTTGGGATTCGATCCCGGGTCTCCAGGATCGCGCCCTGGGCCAAAGGCAGGCGCCAAACCGCTGCGCCACCCAGGGATCCCAAGTGTTTATATTTTAGTTGTTGGGAAGTTCACATTCACTTCTCCCTTTTGATCAATTAGTACAATTTTAATGATATTTTGCTACAGAAAATTGAGAAACTTTATCTGAGAAGGAAACAGACTAGATGTTTTCAGCAGTTGGTCAGAGGTTTAGCTATTAGCTATAGTGTAGTATTTCAGAATACAGTTGAGAGATGTTCTCTAAATTGGTGGGTCTTCCATGATAATCATTTTTGTTATTATTTAAACTTTCAGAGGTGATTGCAAGAGCCTTTTTTTTTCCTATTTGTCCATTTTCATTACTTTTACGTTATGAGATCACTTCCATAGAGGGATACTTATGATCGTGTGTCTTTGGTGACTCTTTTTTGATATAGGGCTAATTCTTATATTTTATTATTCTAAGGAAATACAAAGACATATGAGACAAACCTAATGCAGAAGGGCAAAAGTAAGGTAGAGTTGACAGTAATGAATTCAGTGATGTCTCTGGAAGTTTTCAGCAAGATGCCTGTAGTAGGAATCAACAGATAAAGAATTAAACCTAAATCTCATGTCCTGACAGCATTTATTAACTAACTGAAATATGCGGGTATATCCAGTGAGATAAAAGGATGATAGAGAAGTTTTCACTCTTTACTGGATAATTGAACTTAAAGAATAATAATGACTGGATAAGAATAGTATTGTGAAAGATTTTAATTTGTGAAAAATGGAATTAAAAGAGCAGGCATCAGAATCAAGTGACTTAGAAGGAGCTATGTGTAGGACAGAGCTCTGCTATGCTAATTAATAAGAACCTCAGTCCCAGTTTGCAGTGGAACTTTGGAGGAACATGATGTTAGTTAGATTTTTAGTGATGAACTAAGTAAGGAGTAGAATAATTCTTAATAGATTGAAACTGCTTTTCTAAAGTTTGTGTTATGCCACTTCGCTTTTACGAAAGACATCTTAGTACCTGTTTTCACTAACTGAAAGAAATATGAAGAGAATGTTTGCTTTTATGAAAAAAAGGGGAATGCAAAAATGGCATTCGGCATTTGTTTTGCAGCCAGCGCACACCCCTAACCAGCAAGAGTGGCACCACCAAGCTCCTTTCCTGGGAACTACATTCAGCATCTCAGCATTAAGCCCCCATAGCTTTGAACTGCATTCTTGAGCATGTGTGCTTTATCTTGATTTGTGCATCTGTTAGCAAGATGTGTCCTAAGTTGCAGAAATGCCCAAGAGAGGTTATTTTATTTTATTTTTTGGCTCTGAGAATGCTCAAAAAATTTTCCATGTAAATTAATGGTAATTGCTTCTTCACTTTATGCCTTTTTGGTTTATGAAAGTTTCCATAGGAGCATTCTACTTTCCAATAGTAGGGGAAACCCGTATCTGCTGAAATGAATCTCCTCCACCCTTTTCTTCTAATTGTGGGAGATAGTTTATTGGAAATCTCAAGTTTGAACTACTCAGACTCTGTATCCCATTCCTCTAGGGCCAGCTCAGCCCTTCATCTTGTCAAAGCAGATAAAACAGAACAGCCTACAATTTGCCATAAAGGGGTCCTTGGGATGAAGCATTTTAATGTCCATAAAGAGTAGATGAGGGCTTCATGTTTAAAGACTCCCATGGAACATTTCAAAGAGCATGGATTTGTCTTGGTGCCCTTTGCCAAAATTAATAGATTTGGGCTGCTGACTTGGAGGAAAGCTAAGCATCCAGGCCTACTTATCATTCAATGATATTTTGCTTTATCTATCTAATTTTAGCTGAGATGCTTTAAGACTCACAACACATTGAATAAATAATACTTAAATAAGAAAGGCCACTAATTTTAGACCTAATGTCAGTTAAACAGAGGAGAGATAGAGTTACAACAATATTATTTTAGAAATTAAAAATCAAATACAGTGATTTAGAGAACAGATCAAATTGATCTAACTTTTCCATTGTTTTTAAATTTTTTGCCTCATTTATCAGTCTGGGGTGGAATTATGTTTCTGGTTCCAAATAGGTGTTCCAACCAAGAAGCTTTCTGATGAGAAAATGGCACAGAGGAGTGTAATAAAATACCAAGTATTTTTTAATTCTTCTCATGCTCTGAGAACAGGAATATCTTAAGCTTTGATAGAATGGTGCAATTTTATATTTTCCATTTGACTACTCTAAAAGGTTCATTGTCTTTTAATTAAACTACAGGGGGGAAGAGCAGAGATTAAAAGATGTAGTAGTATAAAGTGGATGGCTTTTAGCTACTAGTACATGAGTGAAGACACCACAATAAAGCAAGATGGAGTGTAGCAACAAGTTTTGTGCCTTGAAGCTTCCTCTTGTCTGACTGTGGCAGTAATTTGGAGTTAATTTGTGCAGCTTCTCAATAAAAGACTGTGTTTTATATTCTCTGATTCTTCCTAGCATCTTTTCCCAGCTATTTGGTTTTTTGTTTTGTTTTTGTTTTTGTTTTTGTTTTTGGCAATCTGCTAGTTCCCTTTATTTGTTAGTACTGAAAATGATTTTTATTTCTCCAAATGAACTTTATATAGATTAGTATTTTTGAAGGCTGTATTCTAGTTGCTTTGGAGATGTATCTAAAGTATCCATCAATGTATCTTAACCATCATCACTCCATGATATGTTCTTGAAACACAGTATTAGAGCTCTCCCACCTGCTCTTTTATCTTTCCTTTTACAAGGTCCAGTGCAGTTTATACAACTAGATGTGATAATCAGGTAATCCCATTAAGATGAGAAGCTTGGACCAAGCTCAGTGCATGAATATTTCCTATTCGTCACCTGTTTTTTACTTGAGGTAGTAGCACCTTCTTGAATCTCCTACTTTCTATTCTTACTGATAAGTAGCAGTCCACTTTCTCCTGTAGTGAT
Organism: Canis aureus; assembly: GCF_053574225.1. Lineage (NCBI taxonomy): Eukaryota > Metazoa > Chordata > Mammalia > Carnivora > Canidae > Canis > Canis aureus. The sequence goes on along the minus strand of NW_027554447.1, from coordinate 50,175 downwards.
TTATAGTTTTGGCGTAGAGTGAATATGTGGGTTTCTACATTTGGGAATATTACTGCCTGGTAGTTGGCTTATTTTCCTTTGTCTGCATGAAGATTTTTTTTCTTTGTGTCTGTTTTTCTCCCTTTGCTTTCTACTCCCCCACATGTCCCCAAGTCCTTCAAGCCAATGAGGCTGTGGTGACACCTTCTGGGCAATGATGGGAGTGAATTACAGCCATAAATTGCATGGTGGTGTTATGCATACCAAAGATTTGGTTTATGCCACCAAATTTAGTTTGCTTCATCAAATGAACCCATACAGCATTCTGCTTCTGCTCAGGGTTTCTAAAGGTTGTTAAATATTGATATCATTTCTTACTAATGAGGAAAGATTTGTGGATATCTAAATAAAAAGCCAGTAGACCTGCCTATTTAATCAATGTAAAGGATATGGTACTTGGTTGGGCCTGAAAATGAATGTCAGCAGAGGGAAAAATTAGCAATTGCATGTCATTAGTGTCAACACTGTTCACTATTGTTTTTTGTTTTGTTTTGTTTTTTGCCATGCTCTGATACAACAGTATCTGGTTACATACCAGTGCTTCATAGCAGTGGGAAAATGTCCTATAAAAGATATCTCAGTAGAAACAATATCTTGTATCATGACCATCCACCATTAGGACCATGGAGGATAAAGATTTCTCCAGAACCACTCGTGTCCATCCATACCTTCCATTACTTCTAAAAAAAAAAAAACATGTAAGGAGTCTTCTAGGTATCCTCTGTGGGAACCTTGTTTTTTTTCTGTTGAGACTTCATTTCTTCCACCTCTGCTTCAAAACTAACTTAACTCTTGTATTAAAAGATTTTAAATATAGCTTTTTCATACACAGCATGAATACATTAAAAATTTACTATTATCAATGTACTTTTTTTATTGACCTTTGGACAGAGAACATGATACAGCTATAGTTTCTAAGAAAATCACTAGACAATTCTAGAGATCTCAACCATCTTTTTACTATCTTCAATAACTGAAGGAAAAAATGTGTAAGTATCAGGCAACAAGGGTGTGAGTAGCTCTCAAAGTGGCTATGAAACAACCCATCTCTATATTACCTTATAGGGAATTCCCTTATGGAAAAGCACAAGACACTAATTGTAAGGGTGAGGACACCTGGCACAGTTGGATATGCAGCCTTTATTGTATTTTATTTTTTTTTAAGATTTATTTACGATAGAGAGAGGCAGAGACACAGGAGGGAGGAGAAGCAGGCTCCATGCCGGGAGCCCGACGTGGGACTCGATCCTGGGACTCAATCCTGGGACTCAATCCTGGGACTCCAGGATCGCACCCTGGGCCAAAGGCAGGAGCTAAACCGCTGAGCCACCCAGGGATCCCCAAATATGCAGCCTTTAAAATGTCACTGCATGGCTTATCTTACCTCTTTGCATCATTCTTTGGTCAAATATTGCTTATTCAGTATATAACATATGCATTTATATTTGGTACAGAACCCAATATTAGTACTATGTAATAAAATCAAGGCAAGGACACATTGCCTTCTAATTTTGATTTACAAACAGATGGTAGATGGCTGAAAAAATAGAAAGGAGCTATTAAAGAAAAACTGGGGAAAATGCTTTCATGAAGTTAAAATCTAGTTTAAAATACTAAAAGTGTGAATGAGTAACAAAATATCATGTAGTAACTGTGGAGATGATGGTTTTATTTGAAGTGGGGGGAGGGAGGAGAAAGCTAGAAGGAGGCAAAAACACAATTTGGCCTAAAATTGAATTTCTCTGATAAGGCATTTCAGAAGCGGCTTGTCTTATTCACTCAGCAGCAAAATAATCATATGCGCTTTAATAATCTTTATTTTACAGGAGTGTGTTGCCAGGGTAACTGAATGTAAGCAGGGGAACAGCACCTTGCAGATCACAAAGGCAAATCTGTGGAAAGAAATTTCACTGAGTTTCTCTTTTCCTCACCAGTGTAATAATGACTCTTATTTTTCCTATACTATTTAATAATCTCACATAAACATTTTTTCCTTTTCCCTTTTCTGTATCTGTTTAAACACAGAAAATAGCATATATCTGGAACTGCCAAGATCAGTGTGCTAAGCAAAAAAACAGATGTTATATCTTTAGCATTTTTTTTTTTTTATGATAGTCACACACAGATAGAGAGAGAGAGGCAGAGACACAGGCAGAGGGAGAAGCAGGCTCCATGCACCGGGAGCCCGACGTGGGATTCGATCCCGGGTCACAGGATCGCGCCCTGGGCCAAAGGCAGGCGCCAAACCACTGCGCCACCCAGGGATCCCTCTTTAGCATTTTTATATAATTACTTTTTTATTGCTGTCTTACCATATCTCCATCCCTCCCAACCTTATTGTTATTTCCTTCTCTCTGTAAACCTGATGATAGTATTCCAAGTAAAGAGGACTTGAGGTGGGAGTTGGTATTTGGCTACATTAATCAAAATTTATTAGCTATGCTTGCCTGCATGAAGATTCTAAACAGGCAAGGATTCCAACTGAAACATCTATCTTTTTGTAAGGGTGTAAATTGAATTACAGCAAATAGAGTGACAAGCATTCAGGCAAACATGCAAAAATAATGTTTTCTATACACTCATGCACACACACACACACACACATATATACACACACATTCGTATACAAGGGAAGAAAAGGAGGAAAGGAAGCAGTGTTAGATTCCTTTAGCTTTCCATTGGGCACTGGAACCTGAATTCAAGCTAGGAAATTGACTGATGTGAAATTAACAAAATCAAAGTTTCCAATGCATTTTCAAAAGAGATTTAATTATTATTAGCATTTTTTCCTAGAGATTATTCTTTCATCCTGGATAAATTTGCATAAATACTTACAATTCATACTAACTAAAGCTACCTTAAAAACAGGTAATTGTAAAAGACCAAGTAAAATTTGAAAAGGCCAAACAAGGCCTTATTAAAATGGCAAATCATAGGGAAAACATTCCACAAAGATTTGGCTAGTACACCTCAAATGTTGAGAAAAGTGAAAAAGGGTCATGTTGAAATAGTAAGATTTTTGATGTTCCAGAAAGAACTTTAAACCCAAACACCACAGTAGTCAAAAGTTGCATTCTCATCAAGTACCACTGAAAATTCTTAAAATTTTAAAACTTAACAAAGTTCATTTGAAATTGTTTCTCCTTATGAAAACTGTTGGCTTAAACTCAGCTCCTAATAATTCATTCTATACAGAGTCAATTCTTTTGGGGCTTTCCTAGAGCCAGTATCTTCCTTGCTATAAAATCTCTATTTGACCTCTTTAATGTTAATTGTTTCTTAAGAGCTTCTAAGTTCCCTAAGCTAACATAGCCAAAACAGAAGATATTTTTCTTTCATTGGGCTCTTGTTTATGTCTTAGATGGAATGTTCTGTGGAAATAAGGTTAGCAGTTTTGGGCATGGAGCAGCATGTCTGTTTTCTTAGGATTTGAGCCATAATTTATCCTTGGTGCATGAAAATCACCAATAACTTTTCATTTTAATTTAATTGTTATGAAAAGAAGCATATGGTTGGCAAATGAAAACATAGCGGTAAGTAAATACTATTCCTTTAGTGATCTCACTTCAGCTATAAACATTTTGTCTTTTTTTTTTTAAAAGATTTTGTTTATTTATTCATGAGAGACACACAGAGAGAGGCAGAGACATAGAGGGAAAAGCAGACTCCCTGTAGATAGCCTGATGTGGGACTCAATCCTAGGATCCCTGGATTATGACCGGAACCAAAGGCAGGCGCTCAACCACTGAGCCACCCAGGTCCCCAGCTTTAAAGATTTTCAAATCCTCTGCTAGCATTTTCTGTTCTTTATTTGATGAAAAATAATTCTTTCCCCTCAACTCCTAAATTTGGTTCAGCTTTGGAACCATGTGTAACAATCTTAAAATTGGGCTCTCCCTGTTTGTCTTAGCTGGAACCCTAAGAGAAAAGATTTCACAGTCATATATGAAAACGTCCTCCAGTTTATACATGAAGAAGAGAGAGAAAACCAGTTATATGATTCTTAAGCTAGTTAATCATGTCAAGCATATAAGCAAAGTGAGAAGCTGAAAATTAAGGAAAAGAAATTTTTGGAGGAGTTGATATGCTTGAGTGTCCCATCACACCTCCAACGGGAAGGAGTACAGATGCGTCTCCCTTCATTAAGGGAGAGAAAGGCTTGAAGGAGATGACTTGGAAAGCTTAGTAACTGACCCCTTAAGAACTTAAGAACTGCTATCTGACTCATGCCTGAAAAATCTAGAGCTTGAGAACTGCTATCTGACTCATGCCTGAAAAATCTAGAGCTTGAGATTGATTGGCAGCTGCTTCAAAGGTATTGTGATGAAGAGGCTATGTTAGGTGACCTACATTCTCAGAGTTTTTTGAAGCAAATGTTACTTAAGTTTATGGCATGAATTAAAGGTAGGCATATGCACAAGAGAGATGATGTAAAGTTGTCTTAGATTCAGAGACTTCCTAAAGGAGCCCATTGATCCAAATGGTGAAGTGAACTGCTATCTTTTCAGGAGCAGTGGGATGAAATAGAGCCCCACCTCTATCAAAGGATCTGCAAATGAGAGTCAAGACACCCTATTTCCCACTGCAATGGCCAGCCTATAGCAGAACTGAACTGGGAAACAAAAGTAACTATAACTTTGAAATTTAAAGTTTTTTTTTTTTTTAAGATTTTATTTATTTATTCATGAGAGACACAGAGAAAAAAAGACAGAGGCACCGGGAGAGGGAGGAGCAGGCTCCATGCTGGGAACCCGCTGTGGGACTCATCCCTGGTCTCCAGGATCACACCCCCAGCTGAAGGCAGAGCTAAACCGCTGAGCCACCCGGGCTGCCCCAAATTTAAAGTTTTTATTACTAGATGAGATATATTCATTGTTGAATATTTTGAGTACTTGTAAATGCACAGAAACAGAAAATCTGCCTTCAATTTCATGCAAGGGTGTGGGAAGCCCCATAGAGTAAATTAAATGTCAAACTGACAGAAAATTTTTAAATTTTTGTATTATACTTAACTTAATGATTTTACGTGTGTGTGTGTGTGTGTGTGTGTGTGTAGCAAAATGGTGATCTTGAAAAAAAACAGAAGAGTTGCATGTTGGAAATCATATTACCCATGATCCCTAGCTTATTGTCTCTATCTTTGGAGGCAATATTTCCACCCATTCTACATGATTCTATCCATACTTTAGTAGAAGGTACCAAAGCCAGGCAAACAAGAATAGTAGGCAGGAAGATTTTTGACAAATTGTTTTCTCTGTAATTTTATGTCTTTTCAAAAGCCCTTTTACAGCTTTTCTTGATTTAATATTTTGCTGTGTCTTTCTTCCTTTGTCCAGAGCTGAAATAGGGGTATTAAAAATCAAGGAACCTTGATTAACCTACAAATGGAATCTTACATTACTAAACATCTGAAAGTTAATGGTAGTATCTTTAGAAGGACATGCTCAAGTTCCTAATGTAGTATAATGGATTAAATAATAAAAAATAGCTACTGTAAGCTAATTCAATGTTTTCTAAAGTTTAGTAATCTAAACTTTAGAGTACTTTATATTTTGTCCAAATATATATTATCATTGCTTCCAGTTTCGTTTTTCTAGGGACACTTTGGCATCTGAGTTTTACAGGGCTTAATTGGATTAGACTATACTTACACCTTTTATTGAATTACTTGGTAATGGTGAGGCTCCTTAGAATGAGGAGAGATAATGACAGGGAAGAATGGATAGAAAGTGAGATAGTAGTAGACAGATGTTAGAAAAAAGTAGTAATAAAGTGAAAACAACATAGAGCTCTTTGGAAAGTATATGGTAAAAAAAAAAAACTGGAAGTCAGTGCTAATGATGTGGGCATGGACAAAGGAGAAATGATGTCTTCATAAGTTAGATCTCATTAAAGCTTTTTAGGTTGATCCCATAATGCCCTCTACAAAAAAAAAAAAAATACTCTTTTTCTTGACCTTAACATGAATTGTGTATCTTAATTCACACTAAGAAATCAGTATATTTTCTAAAAGTCTCTCTCTTACATATACAAACATGTATTCACACACAAACTTACAGGGTAAAATGCAATTTTTAAATATAGTTGGTCTCAAAGCTCTTATACTAAATAATTCTCTTTTTTCTTTCAAGATTTCATTTAAATTCAAGTTAGTTAACATATAGTGTAGTATTAGTTTCAGGAGTAAATTTAGTGATTCATCAGTTGCATTTAATACTTATTGCTCATTATAACAATTACCTTCCTTTTAATGTCCATCACCCATTTACCCCCTCCCTCTTACCTCCCCTCCAGCAACCCTCAGTTTGTTCCTTATAGTTAAAAGTCTCTTATGGTTTGCCTCCTAAATAAATAATTCTTATTAGTTGAATGAGATTTTACTTATCATTTATACAGTGATTTATATTATAATCTATGTAAATATGAGCGTTTTTTTCTCTGATGTTCATTTGTTCTATACAAATATGTGTGTATACAAACATTTGTGTTTATTGGGGTGCTTGCATGGCTAAGTGGTTGAGCATCTGCCTTTGGCTCCAGTCATGATCCCAGGGTCCTGGGATCGAATTCCACATCAGGCTCCCTATGGGGAGCCTGCTTCTCCCTCTGCCTATGTCTCTGCCTCTCTCTCTCTGTCTCTCACAAATTTTTTTTTAATTGTATTTAGTATAAAATTTAGTTGATGCAGACATTACTAAAAATTGTCATTGAAATACATTATTAAGGAAATTGTCTTTATTAAACATTGGTAGCTGTGCTCATAATTTTATTTCTAGTCTCAGCTCGGCCATTTAATCTGTGAGACTTTAGGGCGGTCACTTACCTTTCCAAGTGTCTTCTATATCTCACCTGTAAAGTAGAGTAATTCTTTCCCTGCTTAAACAATAGAGTTACTGAAAAAATTCAAGATAGGGAAATACATAAAGGGTAATATATATCTATGTAGATATTTCTTAATGATATTCTTTTTCATTATTATGATTTTAAATGCACAAAAGTATCTAGTTGTGCTTCCTCCTTCCCATTGCTGAAAATTGTTGAGTATAGATATATTTTAAGTCAATAAGAGGATTTATTAGGTATCACAACTAAAGGCAAGTCATAAATTTGAGGGGAAAACAGAAATTTCAGTTTTTATTCATTCAGGAGAATGGAGTCAAAGTTGTTAGAATACGGACATAAGAAAGAAGGAGTCGTATTTTGAAGAAGGCTGAAAGAACTTTGAAGAGCTTTCCTGAATATTCTGTTTAGACATCTTAACCTGCATTTTGGCTTTTGGATAACAGACCTTGCATCTCAGTAGGAGAATAAATCAAAATCCTTTAAAAAAAAAAAAAGAATAAAAACAAATGCACTATGCTTTCTTCTTATGGAACCCACACACATCCATAGAAATGTGTTAAAGAGGATAAGAAAATAAAATAAAAATAAAGAGGATAGAGCCTCTAGGACTAGAAATGAGAATAATGTAATTCATCAAAAATAAAATATGCAAACTCTTAAGAGCAAGTTTGGGGCTAGGACTAAGCCTGAAACCTAGTTCATTTAATTCAGTGGAAATAATGAATTAAATAAAACAATGGAAATAACTTTTAGAAACAGTATAATACTAACCCCGAGAATCCCTCTCTCCCTCCCTTTACTACCCTTTCTGAATCCCAAGCGTTGGAAGATATTTGAGTAATTTGATGTTAGTGAACTGATGGGCAGGTTATCCTCTTGGTTATGGTTTCAGCCCAGTGTCATACGTGATAGCAAAAATATGTTAAACCTTCCAAATAGAACACAGATCAGAAACAGGGATACATGACTTCTTGAGACAGCAAGCATCTGTCCAGTTCCCAATTGTAAGAGTTATAAACTTATTAGACTTTTGATGTGAAGTTAGAAAACAAGACAAGGACCTCTGATATGCTAGATCAGAAACAAAATTTTTTAATTAAAAGAATTATATATTTTTATTTCCTTAGCATATACCCTGTTTATAATGCTCCTTCCTTTGTTGGAAAATAATATAGGCTTATAGGACTTTCTTTTTCCCTGCAAATTAACTTAGGGCATGTATGTACAGGCCAATGAGGAAAACCTGGTAAATAATCCTCTTCCTATTTTAAAAACTATTTCATCATTAATATTAATTAATACTTTACAGTATCTTTTTTGTGAATAATTTAGGAAGTATTTTCCAAAGGATAAGACAGAGAGATACCACCTCACACCAGCGAGAATGGGGCAAATTAACAAGACAGGAAACAACAAATGTTGGAGAGGATGCGGAGAAAAGGGAACCCTCTTATACTGTTGGTGGGAATGTGAACTGGTGCAGCCACTCTGGAAAACTGTGTGGAGGTTCCTCAAACAGTTAAAAATATACCTGCCCTACGACCCAGCAATTGCACTGTTGGGGATTTACCCCAAAGATACAAATGCAATGAAACGCCGGGACACCTGCACCCTGATGTTTATAGCCCAATGGCCATGATAGCCAAACTGTGGAAGGAGCCTCGGTGTCCAACGAAAGATGAATGGATAAAGAAGATGTGGTTTATGTATACAATGGAATATTACTCAGCTATTAGAAATGACAAATACCCACCATTTGCTTCAACGTGGATGGAACTGGAGGGTATTATGCTGAGTGAAGTAAGTCAATCGGAGAAGGACAAACATTATATGTTCTCATTCATTTGGGGAATATAAATAATAGTGAAAGGGAATATAAGGGAAGGGAGAAGAAATGTGTGGGAAATATCAGAAAGGGAGACAGAATGTAAAGACTGCTAACTCTGGGAAACGAACTAGGGGTGGTAGAAGGGGAGAAGGGCCGGGGGGTGGGAGTGAATGGGTGACGGGCACTGGGGTTTATTCTGTATGTTAGTAAATTGAACACCAATAAAAAATAAATTTAAAAATAAATTTAAAAAATAAATTAAAAAAAAAAACTATACAGAAAAAAAAACAAAAACAAAGGATAAGACAGATATGTTCCATGAAAAACAAGACTTTGCGACCTGGGAAATTATTTCTATGTTTCGTTTAGATAAAAGAAACTCCCATTGTTTAATGCCTTCAGTTTGAATTCATATTTCTTGAGCTTTGATTTATCTTGTTAGGAGGATATATCATTGACTGAGAGAAAAGCAAGTCTTTATTAATACGATTATACTAACCTTTATGATATAAACCATCTACTAATTTTAGAGATGATTAACAGATATTAATAAGAATGTAATTGCAAGTCTGAGTTGCAGTTCAAATCTCTAGTCCTCATTATACTAGGCCATATGCACTGGCAATTGTGGTTTTCTGTTGCTATTGGGTTTGAAATGGTTGCTGACTACTGTAGGATCCCATGTACTTTGAGGGTGGATTTTGGCATGACCTACTTCAATATAATTCTTATTAGTAACTTCATTGAAGTGTTAAATGATAAATCCTTTGAAATTTTTTCTTTTGGTAATCCAACTTAACTATATTATGAAAATAGTAATAGATTTCTAAGGAGGCAAGAGGGGTTTGTGTATGTGTGTGTTAGCCTTTAGTCTTCTCAAGAGCAGATAATTTGGGGTTCTTTCTGTCTCTAGGATTATTATTTAAGGATGTAGTTGATACTTTCCTATGTAAAATAAGGATTTGTGAGAATGCTTTTTCATTTCAGGGCATGTATATAAAATTCACATATCACAAGACTTTAATGATTCAGTTTTTTACACTAAAGCAGAGTAATAACACATCTTTTTCCCCTAAAAAGTATCATGATATGGATGATATATTCCAATTGTGATAAATCATGTCAGAAATAAAATAATTTGTCTCTAAACTTTAAGTGTATTTACACCTAAATTTTGAGACAGTGGAATTCATTTAATATTTTTTAAGTGATTGGCTAGCATGTTCCCCATTGAAAGCAGAGATAGCTATAGCTAATTACAGACTACCAAACCTAGGGAAGTTTTATAGATTGTTACAGCTGAAAAGGAATATAAAGAAGGAACACTAACTAAATTGTACAAAGAAATGAATTTTCATCATTATAACCAACAGTTTGTTTCTGACTGCCTTCTCTTCTCCACCTCCCTATTTCCCTGTACATGTTTCCATTTAGGAGAAGTAGTGAATATTTTTATGATTTTTTTCTCTAACCAAGATCCATTTTCTATTAAGTGAACAATGAGGTGACAACATAGTTGTACTAATGTAGTCTTACATGGTGGAGATTCTTTAGCTGTCATGGCTATAGAGAGTCTGCTTTTTTAAAAATCTCCTTTAGCTGGGGAAGAATTAACTCATAATTTACTTTAATTTTCACAAGGAAAGGTAAAAGTTTTTATTTAAATAAGCCATCATATGTTCAACAACTTAAATTAGATGATTTACTTTTTCCTGTCATGGTAACCCAGATTCATATGTCTTTGAAATGGAAACTGTCCTAACCCCATAACCTCAACATCACTGCGAGTAAAACTCGTTCTAATTATGACTGTATAGTGTGCACATTAGCATTGCTAATCAGCTTACTGCAGTGGATTTGTATCCTCAATACTGAGGTTCATAGAATGTCCATTGACATAATTGAGCTCTATACCAGTGCCTAGATACTAGTGTTTTTAAACCACAAGTCTGAAATTCATAATGCATACTACAGTGTGTGGAAAAGACTTTAAACCATGTATAATCTTGGTCACTAACTTGAGTTTCCATACAGTTTTATTTATCCAAAATGTTTGTGGTACCTAATACTGTATTCCACTGGATCTTTAGCTTAAAAAAATAAAAAAAATAAAAAAAATAAAAACTTGAGCTCACTTATTTTGCTGTATTTGTTTCTTTTTTGAGTGAGAGGTAATAATCTCTTCTGGAAGAAGATTTCTTTGTCTATATTAAAGAATGTCTGATAATTTCTAGAATTCACTTTCAAATTCTGCATGAGATCATGATTGTCACAAATGAGTATTAATTAAATGTCCATTGGGTTCTTTACATTATACTAGGTTTTGCAAAGATTCCACTGAAGATAGATAATAGTATATAACATTCAGGGGTGGGCTAAGGTGTAAAAGGGAGAAGATTCATGTGAATACAATTTCATACATATATAAAAATGAAGAAAATAGTAATATAATTGGATCATATGTATATATTTTAGCAAATATATGATATACTTTAGTGCATATGAACAGGGCAGAAATATGAAAGATGTATATGAATAATTTATATATTTCTGGAGAGTGAAACAAATCCTTATATAAAATATTCCTCAAGTTGATGAATTATCAAGAATAAAGCAGAATATAATAGCAGTAAATGATTAAGAATCATCTTATGAAAAAAATTATCGCTGCACACATATGACACTGCTTTCTTTAGTGGAAAATACAGTAAAGTATAACTCTTGAAAGAAAAGAATTTAAGATGTTAAAAATGTTTACTCACCCAGGCTATACTGTATTTCCCCAGAAAATGCACTATTAACATAGACTCGTTTTCCAAAAGCTACAAAATATGCAAGGAAACAGCCAATATGAATAAGTGTCAGTAGACCCCAAAAGATTTTTGCTCCAATGGCTGTAAAATGACATAAGAAGATTTTCATGTTAAAAAGACGACTGAAAAATCCATATGTGGAAAACAGAAGAAAAAGGCTGAAGGGAAGATTATCATGACTACTGTAGTAACCAATGTGAGAAAATTATACTAACCTAAATGAAGTTCATAAAACATAAATTCACAAATTTATAGTGAGAGATTGCAGAAATAAAAGTTTGAGAAAAAGAATTAATGAAGAAAAGGAATGATGATAAAAAATATCCATTCAAAAAAAAAATATCCATTCATTTAAGGGGTCATTCCACACACATTTATTACATTACTGCTCTTTGCCCCCACAACACTGCTAGGGGATATATGAAGAATAAAATGATTTATAAGAGAATTCCTGGGCAGGGAACTTAGAATTAACTTGAAAATCCTCCCACTACTAAACATCCAGAAATGGTAAATAAAATGCAACAGATTTCCTTTTGAATGTTTAGCTGTGCTTAGGAGAAAGTAAGGAAAATCCTTAAGACCTATAAATGGAGAGGGTTTAAAAAATAGAGTCATAAGCATGAGTAACATGGGCTACCCTGGGCATGGTGGGTATATGGGAAAGGTTGAGGGAATATCCTGGCCTCAGGTTATAGATTTAATAGCCAATCACAATTAGGAGACAAGATCTGGAGCCTACACAATGAAGGGAGTTAGAACTGACATCAGTTTGCAGGAACCTTTAGGCGTTTTATCAAAGAAAAGTTTGTGTGTGTGTGTGTGTTGTTGTTTTTTAATCTCTCTAGGATAGGCAGAATACAGGAAGATTTTTTTCTCAACGTGGACTCTATGTCTAAATGGAAAAAAAATTTCTAACCATAGACATACATTTTTTTAGATTTGAGGTTTTAAATCAATACTTCTTACATGCCATATGCTGAGAAAGCAATGAAGTAGTAAGTGAATGTGAATACTCCCTAGGTGCCTTACAAGAAACTAAAATAAAAGCCATTCTAGAAGGATGCACCCTCATCCCAGGCTATACTGTATTTCCCCCCAGAAAATGCACTATTAACATAGACTTATTTTCCAAAAACTACAAAACAGCCAATATAAATAAGTGTCAGTAGACCAATATATACCAGGATTAGCCTTTATCAACTTCAGATAATTAATAGAGAATGTAAATAGAAAAGTATAAAATATTTTCAACAAAGCATCAAAACATAAAAGCAGAATACCTAAAAAGGAAAAATTTGGCCAGCTAAGAGAGAATTAACAATCAGAAGCTAGATCAGAAATTACCCTAGAAGTAGTACAGAGTTGTAGAGATAGAAACTGTGGAGTTTCATAGATATGGCAAATAAAATGAGAAGATCCAACATACATAGAATAGGAGTTACGGATGGAGACCATAGAGGAATGAAGGAGACATACTATTTGATGAAGAAGTTTTCCCAACAGTTAAGCACCTAAATTTCTGTATGAAATACTTAAACTTTAAGTATCTGGAATAGCTTCTCTTTTCCTGACTGTCTCATGATTGATATAATTTCATCTGAGCTATTAAGAATGAGAGCATAATAAAATCATTTTAAAAACAAGAACTGAAAGATTTCATTCACTTATAGATGCTCTGAAAGAATTGCTAAGGAATACTTCAAGTAATAGGAGAATGAGCCTAGAAGGAAGAGGGCATTATGCTGAGTGAAAAAAGCCAATCTCAAAAGGTCATATGAGGTGTGATTCCACTTAGACACCATTTTCAAAATTACAGGATTATAGTGAAAGGAGTGCATATTAATGGTTGCCAAGGGGTAAGAATGGTGGTTGGGGAAGGACAGAGAGGGGTAACTGTAAAGCACAAGAGAGAACTTGGTGATAACAAAACACCCTGTTTCTTAATTGCAGTGGTGGTTGCCTGAATCTTCACATGATAAAATGGCATAGAACTGTACACACACATTGTACCAGTGCAAACTTTCTGGTTTTGGTATTTCTGCCATAGTTATTTAAGATGTAACCATTGGGAGAAACTGAAACATGGGACCTTCCTGTATTATCTTTGCAACTTCTTTGAATCTATAATGATTTCCAAAGAAGTTTTTTAAAAAGGAAAAATAAAAGTGAAACTGAAATACCGGACAATAATGCCATGTAAGAAGGAAGAAAATTTTGCCTTGAGTGACAAATTCCTTGTATTATTTGAGAAGATGATATATTGATTGCTATTATATTTTAAGTCCATTTTCCATAGTAAAAGCTTAAATGTATCCATTAAAATGTAAAATTACAATGTTATTTCTAAACATATAAAGAAATGAAAAAGGACAGAATAAATAAAACTTAGGAGATGAATTTTATTTCTAGCAGTGGGGTTAACTAGGTACTAACACCAACTTCCCACCAAAAACAATTAAAAATGTTAAATAAGAGTTAATTTAATTCTATCCATGAATTGGTAAGAAAATATGAGGAATTCAAGCCTAAAACTGAGTGGAAGCAAGAACCTAAGCCAAGTAAGGAGTCAGCTTTCACCTTGAAGACATTTACTGAATTGGGTTGAACCTTTGGTTTTTGTGTTTCCAAGGTAGAAGGAATAGTAGTCAAAATTCAGGAACTACTCAAATAAATATCTCCTTAAAACTGAGAACACAGACTAGAACTGTAAGGAGGATACAAAGTGATTGGAATTAAAAGTTGGATTCCCTCTAATCTTCAGAAAGAAATATTGGATATTTAGATATTTATTACATTTAGGCTATGGTGAGGTAGGTAGGTATGCAAAAATTTATATGGAATTACTAAAAGAAAAATAATAGGTAATATAAATATTTTTTTAAGTTTGAAGAACTGTATAAATTTCACATAGACTTTAAGGAAAAAGCTGTACTGGAGATAAAGACAAGCTACTACATAAATATAAAATTTTCAGCTCACTAAGAAGATACTTTTCTAAGTGTACATTATAAGAGGGTGTAAAAGTAAATAAAACAAAAATTGACAAACTTATAAGGAGAAATAGATTCACCAATCTTTTTCATAAGCATTTAACACATCTCTCAGTTTTTGCAAGATCTATCTAATACTAATAGGCTGATTGCTATATCTACACATTAAAATTAAGAGCTAGTCATACTTTATATTTTATGGATACTCCTTTTTATTCATTCAATATTTAATATAAACAATTTTTAATTTAAAAAACTGTCAAGTTTACAGCAGAAAAAGACAAGTTCTAAGAAAGCAAATAAAAATATTAAATTCAAAATAATATAGAAATGTACTCAACTATTAGCTTTCAGAGATGTAAAATACAGTGAACTTATCAGATCAGTAAACAGTGTTGTCAGATTTTTTAACCTACATTTTGCTTATAAGAGGCATAGTTGACACATTAAGAGACAAATTAGAAGTAAAAAAAGATGTGAGGCAAACATTAATAAAAAGAAGACTAACACACTGATATCAGATGCAATATTTTTAAGGCATAAACTTTGTTATACTACAAATTAAAAATGAAAGACTCCAAATAAATATAAAAAAGGTTGTATGCACCTATTAACAAAGTCACAAATTATATATAGCAAAAATTGACAGAATTACAATAAAATGACAAATCTATAGTCCCGACTGGAGACATAATACACTTCCCTGAATAATTGCTCAAGCATACAAATTATTAATAAGGCTAGAAAGAATTTGAAGAAAACAATTAACAATGTAATCTAATGGGTAGATTTATGCAATGATTCTAATATTTGTGAATTACTTTTCACATAAATATATAACATTTGTAAGGAGTTGCCATAAACTAGGGCACAAAGAAGTCTTAACAAAAGCTGAAAAAAAAATCAGGATCATACTACCTGTAATCTATAACCCACAAAATTAGAAATTAGAAAAAGATAATTTAAAACATCCCTTAACCTTGGAAATTTAAAAATAAACTTCTTAAACTCATGGGTCAGAATAAAAATTGCAATAGAAGTTTGAAAATTTTTGGAATGACACAATAATAAAAATGTACCATTTCAAAGCTTGTGAGATGAAGGTAAGGAAGTACTTAAAGGAAAAGTTATAGATAAATATCCAACTAGAAAAACAGGGAATAAACTGAAAGAAAGTAAAAGGAAGGAAATAAAGAGCTGAAATTGAGGAATTAGAAAATATAGAATAATAAGATTGTTCTTGGAAGAGACTAGTGTAATACATAAACATGAAACAAAGCTAATTAAGAAATCCACAAATAATCAGTATTAGAATGAAAAAGGAGTCAAGAGCTACCGATGCATTAATATTTAAATACATAAGGGAATACAGTTTTTAGTCAAGAGTTACCTAGCTCTGTTCCCCTGGAAAGCTGTTCCCTCTGTTCCCCTAGAATTGCAAATAATAATTGAGATTGACTTTTGGAATGTGACCTATGTTTATGCCAGGCACCAATGCTTATGGTAAAAGTGACACTTGATGAGTAAACCACATTGGCCTGGGAGGGCTGTAAATAAGCTATTAGAAAACCATAGCTTTAAACTTCCCTGAAAACCTTGGTGACTTTAAGCTGTATCTGTAGAATTATGAAAGAAAATATTAATGACCCCTGTACCCATCCAGTGTGATTTTGTTCCTTCATATCTGAGATTAGCTTCTGTTTGGTGGCCTATTGTGAAGAATACTCCTATTGAAGAAAAATGCCTGAATTGTCCTGCCAATCTAATGTATATCCTGGCCTGAACTCTGTTAAAAGAATTTATGTCAAGAATGTTCAATAGTAGTTATGTGAATCTAACTGTTAGTTAAGCTCAAGAAACTTCCCTCTTGTGGGCATAAATTATGGCAATAAAGTTGAAAACTTAGCTGAAATGGATAATTTCCCAGAAAAATAAAACTTGTCCAAATTGACTCAAGAGCAATTAGGAAACACAAATAGAACTATAACTCTATAAGAAATTAATATACCTCTAACCTATTAAGAAGTTAAATTAAAAAAAAAAGAAATTAAATTTTTTGTTCGCTGAAAGAAATAAACAGTGAAAATATATTCCAGAGACAGGGAAATCATTTTGTTAACATGTAATAAAGGCAGAAATGCTCATGATAGAGAAAATCCATCTATAGGTACTACCCTAAGGAAACTCTCATATATAAGCACACAGAAATGTATAAGTATATTCATCATAAGAGTGAATAATTGGAATTCTCCATCAAAAGAATAAACAAATCTGTGATGAATGTAAAAGAATATTACACAGCTAATGAATGAACTATAGCTGTTTGCATCAATATAAACAAATATGGAAAACAATGTAGGACAAAGTAAGCCAAAATGTACTATTTACATTGGGATGTCATTAATGTTTTAAAATGCTGAGTTAGTTATATATGTAATAAAAGTATAAAAACATGCATGGGAATTGAGGATAAGTTACTCCTACTAGGGGAAAGGTTTGGAATGGAGAGAACTGTGCAAGTGCTTCAGTTTAATCTCTAATGTTTTATTTCTTCAGTTGGGTGCTGGTTAAATTTATCTTAATTTTTTGAGAAACATTAAATATTTTATTTAAAAAGGTATGTAAGTTGAAATACCAATTTTAATGTACTTAAATTACAGCAAGGGCTCTAAGATGATAATAATTCATGTTACAAGACCTTACATAATCACCAAAAGGATAGTAAAAAGAATAGCTATTGCAAAATTAAGGTAAGTGGACAATGCCTTCTCTGTTACTGTGATAAAGTTTCATGGAGAGGGAAGCACTTCATCTAGATAAAATTCTAATTGATTTGTTTTTAGGGTTCTATTTTGTCCTTTTCCTTTCACTATGTATTTAGTGAAATCCCTGTGGCATATCCACAAAAAGGTTTAGTTGGCAAAGCATGGGGTGTGTTTGAAGCAAGGCAAGTAGATTAATTTAAAAGGGGCAATGGATTTGTGAAGCAAATAGTGGACATTAAGGATATATGGGGTAAGATTGTTATAGATCTTGAATGTCTAGTATAGAAATTTAGACCTTATTCTTTAGTCTGTTGTTGTTTTTCCAGTTTTTCTATTTAGCCATGATTCATTTACATTGTGACAAAGCAGGATACGTTTACATCCTGATGAAACACATGACTAGGAAAAAAGTTTCACAAAAGTATGCACCTGCTTGAAAATCCTGTTGTTAGCAAATGGGATGCAATTGAATGCCTTCAAATAGCAAAGTGAAATGTAAACAAAAAACATCTCACCATAGTTTGCAGTCTACTTTAAAGTGAAAAGATTCTGGATTTAGGGAGACCAAGTAAGAAGCTGTTGCATATGACTAGGCATAATGGTCTTTATCAGTTTAGAGAATTGTGAAGGAAGATTTAGAAGATCTTAACATCTTTCAGAGCCCAAATAAGATTTTATTACCAAGAGTATTAGAAACTTTAACAAAAATGTAAGAATAAGGCATCTGGTCTTTGTCCTGAGGTATTTGAATTCTCACGACACATGGTGAAGGGACAGATTGTGACCCACATATGGGGTTGGTGGTCTGAATTTATGTTAAAGAAAACACCAGTGATTTCTAAGAAAAGTACTGAAAACATGAGGGCATTTACTTGGGGTCCTGATGTGAAGCTAAAGTTAAGCAATTTGGCAAATGGTGGCAATATGGATATTGAAAACTAGCAAGGTGAAATAGACTGTGTATAGACACTGGTCATTGATTAAGTAAGGGCAAGTAAATGAATAAATGTGAATTGGATGGGAATTGGGCTATGGTATTAAAGTAGCCTTACTTTAGAGTAAAACGCAGGAATAAAAGATGCAAGACATTTTTCTAATTCAGTAGGAAATAAGACTTAAAAACAATTTCTGAGAGAAAATACAGAACAACCATGGTGTCAATTATAGAACTGAGTCTGAAGCAGTTTATAGGGAGGGATATTTTATAACAGCATGCTGATGATTTTGTTTCCTAATATTGCAGAAGAGTAGAAAAGAGTAAGAACAAGAAACCAATGTCACCTTTTACACCAAAGCTGTTTCACTTGTAAAAAATATGATAAAACATTTCTTTGTCAAAAGAGAAACTGTACTTAGGGGCACCTGGGTGGCTCAGTTTGTTAAGTGTCTGCCTTTGGCTCAAAGTCATGATCCCAAGGTACTGGGATCAAGTGAGGCTCCCTGCTCAACCGGGAGCCTACTTCTTTCCCTCTCCTGCTCACTCATGCTGTTTCTTACTATCCCTCTCTCAAATAAAATATTTTTTTTTTAAAAAAAAGGAAACTATAATTTTAAATTGGCTAAATTTTATTTTGGAGTATCTTCAAATCTTTAAGATGATGCTTCTAACTTGGTTTCTGTTTTGTTTTGTTTTGTTTACTTCTTTCTGCCCAAGCCTATCGCCTTTTTTAAATCAATTTTTTAAAATTTTGAGATAATCACAGATTCACATTCAGTTGCAAGAAATAATATAAGGAAATCCATATACCCTGTCTTCAGTTTCCTTCAGTGGCCATATCTTGCAAAACCAGAGTACCATATCACAACCAGGATGCTGATATTGAGACACTCAGCACACAGAATATTTCCATCACTACAGGGAGCCCTCATGTTGCCTTGTGTATAGTTAGACATGCTTTTCTCCTGCCTCCAACCCTCCCGAACTCCTGGAACCACTGGCAGGAATGAAAATAGTTCAACTACTTTGGGAAAATAGTTCAACTACTTTGGCAGTTTCTTAGAAACATGCACACTCACATCATGTGATCAAGACTTTTTTTTTAAGATTTTATTTATTTATTCATGAGAGACAGAGAGGGGCAAAGACACAGGCAGAGGGAGAAGCAGGCTCCACGCAGGACCGAGGACCCCAGGATCATGCCCCAAGCTGAAGGCAGATGCTCAACCACTGAGCCACCCCAGGAATCCCATGATCAAGACATTTTATCCTCAGATGCTATAAGTGTTTGTGTATAAGTCTTTGTATAGACTATCTAAAAGAAAAAGAAATATATGGCTATACAAAGATACATATTCATAGCAGTTATATTTATAATTAAAAAATGGAAACCAAAAATATGCCCATCAATAGATGAATGGATAAATACCTTTGGTATATCAAAACAGTAAAATACCACATGGCAATAAAAGTAAATACTGATTGCACAGTACTATAGAAAAATAATTATGATGAGTGAGTGAATTCAGGCAAGAAAGAATATATATTGTTTCATTCATAAAATAGTCTAGAAAATCCAAACCAATCTAGGACAGAAAACAAATCTGAGGTTGCCTGGGGATGAGGGTGGGGGTAGGGAAGGGCGGGAGAGAGGGATTATCAAGGAGCATAAGGAAATTCTAGTTTTCTGAGTGAGGCATATATTCATTATCTTGATTATGATGATGGTTTCACAGGTACATTCATAGGTTATAACTTACAAATTTTACACTTTAAATATGTTGTTTATTATACTGTAATAAAGCTATTACAACAAACGATATACATTCAAAAACTGGAGAATGATTTAATTATGTTATATAAAAGTAAATTTTGAACACTGTAGCTTTTAGAAATCATGTTTTTGAAGAGTAGTTAATGTCAACAGAAAATGCTCATAATATTCAGAGATGAGTGCAGTTCTGATTTACAACAGTCCATTAATATTTGTTGAATGTTAAATGATTGAGGCAGTGTTAAATGAAAAAAGCAAGATATAGGGCAGCCTGGGTGGCTCAGCAGTTTAGCGCCACCTTCAGCCCGGGGTGTGATCCTGGAGGCCTAGGATCAAGTCCCGCATTGGGCTCCCTGCATGGAGCCTGCTTTTCCCTCTGCCTGTGTCTCTGCCTCTCTCTCTCTGTGTGTGTGTGTGTGTGTGTGTGTGTGTGTGTGTGTGTGTGTGTGTCTGTCTGTGTGTCATGAATAATCAAATAAAATCTTTTAAAAAAAAGCAAGATATATAAAAAATGTTATATAAAAGGAACTGGTAGTATGTAATCTTTTGGGATTGGTGCTTTTTTTTTTCTACTCAGCATAATTCCTTGGAGATTTTTGGTTGTTTTTGCACGTATCAATAGCTTTTTTCATTTTTTTGATGAGTGATATTTCAGTGGTGCGGATGTACCAGAGTTTAACTGTTTACCCTTTGAAGAATATCTGCGTTGATTTTGACCTGTTTATGAATAAAGCTGCACGTATTAGTTTCCACTGGCTACCACAACAAATTACCACAAACTAGGGCTTAAAACCATACACATTTATTCTCTCACAGTTCTCTAAGGCTTGGAGTCTGAAATTTGGGAGGACCCCACTCCCTCTGAGGGCTCTGGGAGAACTGATTCCTTGCCTCTTCCAGCTTTACTGGCTTCCTCAGCTTGTAACCAGTCCCTGCCTCTCTCTTCGCATTGCCTTCCTCTCTTCTGTCAAATTATCTCCTATGTGTTTCTATAAGGACACTTGTGTTTGGATCTAAGGCCCACCTGAATCCAGAGTGATCTCTTCATGTAAGGATCTTTCATTATATCTATGAAACCCCTTTTTCCAAACTACACTACTCATGTGTCTATTTTTGTTGGCAATTAAATCTTCATTTCATTGTGACATATGACCTGGAATGTGATTGCTGGATTGTATGATAACTACGTGTTTAACTATTTTTTCTTTCTTTTTTTTTTTTTTTAAGAAAATACCAGCCCATTTTCCATAGTTACTCTGCAATTTTACATTCACACTAGCATTGTATAAGCAATCCAGTTTCTCTGTGTCCTGAGCAATATTTGATGGGGTTGCTATTTCTTTAAATTTTAGTTATCCTGGTAGGTGTATGGTGATGTCTTATTGTGATTTTAATTTCCACTTCCTTAATGGCTAATGGCTAATGATGCTGAACATCTTTTTGTGTGCTTATTAGCCATCTGTATATCTTCTTTGGGTAAATATCTCTTCATATCTGTTGCCTGTGTCCTAATTGGATTGTTTGCTTTTTTAAAATGTTGAATTTTTTTTTATTTTTTATTTTTTTATTTTTTTTTAAT
Organism: Canis aureus; assembly: GCF_053574225.1. NCBI lineage: Eukaryota > Metazoa > Chordata > Mammalia > Carnivora > Canidae > Canis > Canis aureus. The sequence goes on along the minus strand of NW_027554447.1, from coordinate 28,604 downwards.
TTTTATTTATTTATGATAGTCACAGAGAGAGAGCGAGAGAGGCAGAGACATAGGCAGAGGGAGAAGCAGGCTCCATGCACCGGGAGCCCGACGTGGGATTCGATCCTGGGTCTCCAGGATCGCGCCCTGGGCCAAAGACAGGCGCCAAACCGCTGCGCCACCCAAGGATCCCTAAAATGTTGAATTTTAAGAAGTATTTACTTAGTCTAGATATTAATCCTTTGTCACATTTTTCCATTTTCATTTGCAGAGCAAATGTTTTTAATTTTGATGAGATTCATATGAGCAATTTTTCCTTTCATGATTCCTGTTTTTGGGTGTCAAGTCTAAGAACTCTTTTCCTAGCCCTAGATCTGGAGGATTTTCCTCCTATGTGTTTTGCTAAAAGGTTTTTGTAATTTTACATTTTATGTTTAAATCTGTGATGTATTTTGAATTTTTATGTAGGTATGACAAGTTTTAGATCAAGTTGCATTCTTTTGCCTATGGATGTCTAGTTGCTCTAGCACCATTTGTTGAAAGTTTATCTTCCCTCCATTTGGCAATAAAAAAAATCATTTGGGCATTTTTGTGTGGATCTATTTCTGTGTTCTTTATTTTCTTCCATTGACATATATCTTTATCCTCCCATGAATACTGCACAACTGAATACTGTAACTATAAGTTATATCTTGAAAACAGACTGATTCCTCACACTTCTTTTTTTTTCAAAAGTATTTTACCTTGTCTAATTCTTTGCCTTTCCTATGAATTTTGGAATAATCTTGTCTATATAAAAATTCTTTGTGGGATTTTTATAGGTAAAACTGTATATTAATTTGGTGAGAACTTAAAGCTTTACTGTGTTGAGTCTTCCAATCCATGAGCACAGTATGTTTCTATATTTATTTTTATCTTCTTTGATTTCTTTTATCATTGTGCAGTTTGCAGCATACAAGTCTTGTATGTATTTTCTTAGATTTACTCCTCAATATTTAACTTTTTGAACTCATTGTAAATGGTATTGATTTTTTTTGGGGGGGGTGCCATGTGTTCATTACTTGTATATAGAAGTACAATTGATTCTTGTATGTGTATCTTATATCTTGCTGAGCTCACTTAATAGTTTTAGGAGTTTTTTATAGATACCTTTAGATATTCTACATAGCTAGTCATGTCATATGTAAATAAGGACAGTTTTACTTCTTCCTTTCCAATGTATATGCCACTTATTTCCTTTTCTTGTCTTATTGCATAGACCTTCTAGCACTATGTTAAGTAAGAACAATGAAAGGAGACTCCTTGTCCTACTCCCATTCATAGAAGGAATGCATTCCATCTTGACCATTCAGTATAATATTAGCTGCAGGTTTTTGCTCTTTATCAAGTTGAGGAAGTATCCCTCTATTCCTATCATTCTGAGCATTTTACCATGAATGGGTAAAATTAAATTTTAAATTTAAAATTTAATTAAATTTAAATTAAAATTAAATTAAAATTAAATTTTGTCAAGTGCTGGATTTTTTGTTTTTGTTTTTGTATCATTTGATATAATCATGTGATATACCCTCTTGAATTTTAATTTTAGCCAGCCTTTAATACTGTAATAAACCTCACTTGGTTTTGGTATATAACCCTTTTTGTTTGTTGTTGGATTGTATTTACTAATCTTTTGTTGAGCACTTTTGCATCTATGTTAATAAGGAATGTTGATCTGAAGTTTTCTTCTTTCCTGTCTCATTAAAACATGTGAAGCATGCATGGGAATTATCAATGTCAAATTCAGATTGAGTTACATGTAGGGAGGCAAGAAAGAGAGAGAAATGAGGTGGAGAAGCATTACCCACAAGGTTTAAGTTGTAACTATAATATGTTTCTTAAAAAAACAATAAGCAGGAATGCCTGGGTGGCTCAGCAGTTGAGCGTCTGTCTGTAGCTCAGGGCGTGATCCTGAAGTACCAGGATCAAGTCCCACAATGGGCTCCCCACAAGGAGCCTGCCTCTCACTCTGCCTATGTTTCTCTGCCTTTCTCTGTCTCTCATGAATAAATAAATAAAATCTTTTTTTTTAAATTAATTAAAATGGAAATATTAAATTTGACAAAACTAAATAGTGATTATACAGACATTCCATGACATCATTCCTTTTACTTCTTTATATGCTTGGAATTTTTTTTTTTTAAAGGAAAATAAAAACAGTTAAAATATTTTGCTAAAGGACCCAGGCACCACCTACATCTTATTTTAGGAATAAAATTCCCAAAGGAGGGATGCCTGGGTGGCTCAGTGGTTGAGCGTCTGCCTTCCGGCCCAGTGTGTGATCCTGGAGTCCCGGGATCGAGTCCCACATCGGGCTCCCTGCATGGAACCTGTGTCTCTGCCTGCCTCTCTCTCTCTCTCTCTCATGAATAAATAAATAAAAATCTTTAAAAAAAAATCCCAAAGGAAAAGGGTTAGTAAAAATTAACAAAAACCACTGTGAAGGAGAGTAACACAGCCAGTGTATGTAAAGTTAATCCATTTGTACCTGTGTAGCTGGCTACTAAATGTTCAATTTAAACTTCTATGTTTGAGGTACTGAGTACCTTCAGAGTCCACAGGCTGAGCTTCACGTTACAAATATTTCTTCTCTTCTGCTGTTTCTCTCTTTATCTATGTTCCAATGTCTTTTTCTTACCTCTTTCCTAGACGTGATGCTAGTCTAATGTTTTGTCCTTTCATCTGTTGATGAGAAGCGGGAAACGTCTTTATTTCAATTGATTCCTTTTCTAAGTCAAAGGGCACACACACGAGAGACTTAAACCAAGTCTCTATGCCTATAAAAATCCTCAAAGAGGTTTTTTTCAAAAAGTGGGAGGTAACATTTTCAGGATCCTCCTGTAGAAGCCAGTTCTCTTTTCCCTTTTATCTCTAGCCTTCCTTACACAGAAAGCTCTCTTTGTTGAACTTCACTACCAGGACAGGTATGTGTGTCAAGTGTTTGTTATGTATTAAAAGAGCTACTAATTTGATAATATGTAAGTCTTAAACATGCACACAAAAAAATCCTTTGTTAATTCCTATAAGAAAGTATAGACCCATTTAATATAAGTATTACATAGAATCTGGTTCTATGAGGATTCTATCTGATTCATCATAAAAATTGAAGGACTTTGTTAATATATTTCATGGTTTTCTAAGCCAGCATAATAAGGTAATAGAACAAATTTTCAGTTAGCAATCATATTTAGTTAAGCCCTATAGATTCTGTTATCACCAATAGGCAAATCTAGGTTATTTATGTTAGGTGGTGATAAGTGCTATAAAGAAAAATAAATTAAGGTAAAGGAGATAGAGAGTGCTAAGGGCTGGGAGTGGTTGCTCTTTTATATGGATGATCAGGGATGATACCTGAAATAAGTAAGAAAGGGAGGCATGTGATTCTGGGGAAAGAATATTTCAGCTAGAGGGAGCAGCAGTTACAGGGCTCTGAAATTAAAAGTATACTTGACACATTCAGGAACAAGACCAAAGGAGGCTGGAATAGAGTGAGTGAAGGAAATGAAGAATAATAGCACATGAGGTCAGAGGGTTGGGATAGAGGGTGGTCAAATCAAGTAGGGCCTAGGAAGTCAAGGTAAGGACTTTGGCTTTGACTTTAAATGATATAAAAAGCTACTAAAGGATTTTAATCAAAGGAATGACCTGATATAATTTATGTTTTTAAAGGGATCATTTTGTCTGTACAGAAGGGAAGATGCCCATTAGATTCTTCCTTTATAATTTAGGGAATTTTAGTGAAATAATAAGTTAATATTTATGTGCTAATAAATAGTAATTATACCATATTTTCCAAATATTCTTTTATTTAATAATTACCACAACACTATGAAGTAGGATCCTAATTATCTCCCATTTTACTAATGAGAAAAGTGATACACAAAGAAGTTCAGTATATCACCCAAACCCACACAACCAGTAAGTATCAGAGCTTGGATTCCAACTCAGGCAGTCAAACTTCATTGCTTCCACTCTTAATTAACAAAGACGCCAGACTGCCTCTTGTACTTCATGGTGGTATTATGAAGAATGTGTGGGTATATATAGCTTTAAAATGTTATAATCCACCCAGTATATAATACCAATGAAGTAATGGAAAGAATAGGATTATTACGATCTATAAATTCTGTAAATTTTTAAGGCAAGAGATAGAGCTTGTGGTAGATCATTGACTTGAGGGGGAAAATGGCTAGTAAAGGATATGTGTACTGTGTAGAGATAATTTTTATTGGAGGAAGAACATTTCTCTAAATGTTTAATTAAAAGGCTAACTTAAAGACCAGGGAAGGATTATATTCTAAGTGGCAATATTTAGGCTGAGTGAGAATTGATTGCTGCTGGATAAGATTAAATTTGAATAAGATCAGCAAGTATCAGACACAAACAAACACACACAAAAAAACTAAAGATAGAAGTTTTGTCATCCCATAGAAGAATGAACCTCTAATATGCCACAATATGTTCTGAAAGTACCTACTTCAATAATTCTTTACCGATGTGCTGGATTTAACTGGTTTTTCAAGATCAGTTCCATTTCAAATGAAAATGTTTCTAGTGGTGGTTTAAGATACTTTTTTCCTGTTTGGTTTTTAAACTGAGTCAGCCAATTTGAGACTATTGTGTCACATTTTCCACCTTTCATTCTCCTCAAGAGGCAAGAGTCAGGAGAAACACAAGTGATGAACATTAGTGGCAGAGTGTGTGGTTACAAGAATCAATAAACCACAGGATGCTTCAGATTCTGAAACAGTGAAAAAAGGTGAGGCCACTATGTGAAGTCCACAGAAAGAGTGATTGTCTAAAGCTGGTGGTACTCAGAGTGCAAGGACCCAGCTCATAATTAAAGCTTCCTTATCCCATTATAACTCCTTTTACATAGACATCCTGAGAGAACCCATAATCTTGACCATATCTGAATTTTTACAAAACTGATGTTTTACAAAATAACAATGCAGTTTAGTAAAGAAATAAACACATACTATGTAGTATATAAATTGTTATTGCTATGGTGTTAAACAGCCTTGCCTGAAGATTAAAGAAAACCTCCAGGCCCAGATTTTAAAACCCTAAAACCAGTTCATTCTAATCTCTCTAGTCTCTTGTGATGACCTTAAAGCATCACCACCACAAAAAAACTGTTTAGGATTTATGTTTTGTATTTTTATTAAAATTCTTTCTTGCCCTTGGCCTGATTTTTTTAAGTTTATTTTAATTTCTTCCACATTTAATTGCATAACTCAGACTTAAACTTTAATTGCCAGATCTTTAATTGATCCTTTAATTGAACAGATATAGGCTGTACTCTGAATTCTAGATTAGCCAAACAAAGAGAAAACTAGGAAAGCCCTGACAATGCTTCCAGCTTTAACGTGTCACTTGTCTTCATTTCTTCAATTCCAGCTTTTATCCACTTAAATCGAGTGGTGTTAGCTTAGATAGAGACTTCATAATAGAAGTAGGCTTTTAGAAATGAATTTTAAAAGCAGAGGACTTTTTCATTGTTTCAGGAATGAAACAGAAAATATGACAGTAGACAGGAGACAGTAAGAATGAAGATGAGCTAAGTGGTTTAAAAAGACACAATTTTCAGGATTAAAGAGAAGAGGGATGTTGATGGGGGCAAATTGAAGGAGGTCTCTCAATATGAAAACAGTAAGTATAGCTGCTCCTTGTATATATTTAAATTAAGCAGCCCTTTAGCTTGGCTATGTAAAGTCAACAATCACTGAGCACCCACTATGTGCCCAGCAGTACTTTACTTGTCTCAATTTATTTAATCCTCACAACAATGATATGAGGTCCTTATCATTATTCTTCCTATTTTATGGTTGATTAAGTGAGGCATGGAGGAGATAAGGAACTTGATCAAGACTATGTATCTTTGAGTGTTGATACCGGGTTTCAAACTCAGACTGTCTAGCACTAGAGAGTCTCCGCCATTAACCACAAGGTAAATCAACTCTTAAGATTGCAATCCTGTACTTTAATGCTATACAGCAACCTTAAAAGTATTTTTTGCATAAGTCTTAATTTGTTGTGTATCAGAAATGAGGATAGTCTAAAGATAGGAATGTGCCAAGATGCAGAACCTGCCAAACATGTAATAGAAGCTTTCTGAGTTGGGAACCTTGGTGCCTTATTATATTTGATTATTTGAGAAAGAGAAGGGAGTTTCACTCCACACCTTCAAAAGTTTTCCTAATCTCTATACTTGTTTTGTATTGATACAAACTATAGAAGCTATTTTCTAAGTTTATCTTTACAGACAATTTTTGGAGAATCCTACATTAAATGGATAGGTATACCCAGATGAAAAAAATAGGAAATACCAACAATGGAGGAATCTGCTATAAATAAAATAGGAGAACGAACACATTGGAGATTCTCTAATTTACAAAAAAAATTTAAAAGTTAGTAATGATTGTGTTTGTTGGTGTGTCTCTGATCTTGCACCTTTCTGCTTTTCTTGATTTCTGATGTTTCTTTTGCTAACTTTTCCTCTCATTATAATAAAAGTCATCTTTTAAAAGCTTCATGAGTTTGAAAAAAAATTAATTACAGATGATTCCACAATTGATTTATAATTTTTAAAATGTACTGACTTAGGGGATCCCTGGGTCGCTCAGCGGTTTAGCGCCTGCCTTTGGCCCAGGGCTCGATCCTGGAGTCCCGGGATCGAGTCCTGCGTCGGGCTTCCGGCGTGGAGCCTGCTTCTCCCTCCTCCTGTGTCTCTGCCTCTCTCTCGCTCTTTCTCTCTTTGTCTATCATAAATAAATAAATAAATCTTCAGAAAAATAAAAATTAAAAAAATGTACTGACTTAACTTACTGCATTATAAACTCATATCTAAGGCAGAGAATATATGGTCTCCTTATAACTTCCCACGATATCTATTCCGACAGATAGTGGTGGTCTAATATGTAATCATTAACGAACAAAAACCTTCCTGGGGACTGTTGAACTCACCAGAGGGAGAAGTAAAATAAAATTTAGAATCTTCAAAAGCTGATGTAGGAGAAGCAAGTACTGAGGAATCATGAGTCATGAAAATAAGGGAACTTAGAGGAGAGTAAGAAAAACGCATAAGTACCAGAGCTGCCTATGCCGTTATTATAAAAGTACAGCAGGTTCAGTTTCCTCCAAAATTTGCAGTGTGCCAAAAGTAACTTGTGAGTTCACCAGAGACTTTATAAAAATATAGGGAAGGTGATATCAAAACCAAACAAAATTACTACAAAAAAAGAAAATTACAAACTGATCTTTCTCATGAAAATAGAAAAATCCTTAACAAAATGCTGGCAAATTGCATTCAACAATATGTAGAAATTATTAGAAATAAAGGCCATGTGGAATTAATTCCAGGAATCCGTGGATGCTTTAACATTTTAAAACCAGTGTAATTCACTATATTAACAAAGACAGAATCCCATGTTCATCTCATAAATTTTTTTAATCTTTGATAAACTTTATAATAAAAAAATGGGACTAGATAGGATGCTAGGGTTGCTCAGCAGTTAAGAGCCTGCCTTTAGCCCAGGGCGTGATCCCGGAGTCCTGGGATCGAGTCCCATATCTTGCATGGAGCCTGCTTCTATCTCTGCCTATGTCTCTGCCTCTCTCTCTTTGTGTCTCTCATGAATAAATAAATAAAATCTTTTAAATAATTAAATAGACAGACTGGAAAGGAGCCTCCTTAACCTAATTAAGAGGATCTACAAAAATCAGACTAGAATTCAAAACAAGACAAAGATGCCTACTATCATCACTCCTATTCAACATTGTACTATACTATACAATACACTGTATTATAACTGTACAATAAGACAAGAAACTAAAATCAAAAAAGAAAATTGTCATTATTCACAAATGACATTAATATACATGAAAAACCCAAATGAATTGACAGTCTCATATCTTTGGGATAGGCCATAGGCCATATTTCTTAAACAGGTCACAGTGTTAACTACAAAGCAAAAATGAGTTCATTGGACTACATTAAAATTAAGAATTTCTATTCATCAAAGACAGCCTTTAAAAGAGCAAAAAGGCATACCACAACCTAAAAGATAACCGCAAACGTGAACTGACAAAAGACTTGTATCTATATTTTTTTTTCAAAGACTTTATTTATTTATTCATGAGAGGCACAGAGAGGGAGAGAGAGAGACAGAAAGACAAAGACACAGGTAGAGGAGAAGCAGGCTCCATGCAAGGAGCCCGACGCGGGACTTGATCCCGGGTCTCCAGGATCACACCCCAGGCCAAAGGCTACACCACTGGCCACCGGGTCTGCCCATTTTTATGGCTTTAATATACATTTTTGTTATGTCTAATAACATTAAGAGCGTTTTTTATAGGTTTATTGCCTATATGCCTATTGCCTCCCTGCATGGAGCTTGCTTCTCCCTCTGCTTGTGTCTCTGCCTCTCTCTCTCTCTCTCTCTGTGTCTGTCATGAATAAATAAATAAAATCTTAGAAAAAAACATAAAAATATGGGTCTCCTAGGTGGCTCAGCAGTTGGGCACCTGCCTTCAGCTCAGGTAGTGATCCCGGGATCCAGGATCGAGTCCCACATCAGGCTTCCTGCAGGGAGCCTGCTTCTCCCTCTGCCTGTGTCTCTGCCTCTCTGTCTGTGTGTCTCATGAATAAATAAATAAATCTTCAAAAAAACAAAAACAAAAACACCACCATTTAAAAAAAACATAAAAATAGCTAAAATACCAACAGTCAGTGAGAAAGAATGACTGGAATTCTCACATGCTGCTGGTTGGAGTATAAATTAATAAAAGATACTATGGCAAAAACTGCAAAACTGAATATAAGCATTATCTATACCTAACACTTCCACTCCAGGTATGTTCATGAAAGGCATGTTGTAGAATGTCTATAATATATATATATATATATATATATATATATATATATATATATATATTTATTTATTTCTAATAGTCACAGAGAGAGAGAGAGGCAGAGACACAGGCAGAGGGAGAAGCAGGCCCCATGCACCAGAGCCCAACGTGGGATTCGATCCCGGGTCTCCAGGATCACTCCCTGGGCCAAAGGCAGGCGCTAAACCGCTGCGCCACCCAGGGATCCCTATAGTATATATTTTTAATAGTCTAATACCAGAAACACCCCAATTGTTCTTCAACAGGAGAATGGATAAATATGTGGTATAATCACACAATGGAACACTTTACAGCAGAGGTCAATAGACTTTTTATATAAAGAGACAGATAGTAAATATTTTAGATTTTTTATGCTGTACAAATTTCTACCCCAAGTACTCAATTCTATTGTTACAGCAAGAAAGCAGCCATTCACAATACTTAAACAAAAGATCATGACCATATTTTTTTAAATACAAAAATACAATACTTTATTTGTGAACACTGAAATTTGAATTTCATTTAGTTTTCACATGTGTTGCACATTATCTTTCTTTTAATTTTTTTAAAATCACTTAAATATGTAAAAATCTTCTTTAGCTCACAGACCATACAAAAACCTGGAACAAGGCTACATTTGGTCCACTGGCCATAGTTTGCCAAACCCTGTTCTACAAAAACAAGAATGAATGAACTACAACTACATACAACAATGTGAATTAATCCCACATAATTCTGAGTAAAAAATGTGGATGCAAGATAGTACATACCAGTTGGTTCCATTTATATGAAGCTCAGAGGTAGGCAGAATTAATCTATGACATTCAAAGCCAGGATAGAGACTACCCTTGGGGTAGTTGGTAATGACTACATAAGAAGGGCTTCTGGGACTTAGTAAAGTGTTCTGTTTCTTGGTCTGGATGCTGGTTAAACAAGTGTGTACACTAAGTGAAAATTCATAGATTACACTTTTGATTTAAGCTCTTTTCAGTATATATGTTACTTGAATAAAAGCAGTATTAAAATAAGAGGCTATTGCTTATGTGGAATTGGAGAGGGGGAAAAGAGGTATATACAACAGTAGTTTTCTACCAGGAAAAAGAAAAAGAAAAAGAAAAGGCACAGCAATCAATGGCACAGTTTTTTTTAAAAATCACTGAAAAAATTATATCAATGACAAAACTCCAAAACAAAAGAGAGCTGGTGAACATGCAGTGAAATATTATAAAATGGCTGAATTTTTTAACTCCTTTTTTTTTAACTCCTCTTCAAACACTCTTTTAAAAGGTCATTTCTCTATTTCTTAAGGAAAATGATATAGATGGACTTCATTGCTGAGGAAATCTCCAAAAGTAAAAAAATCCGGGGATCATTTGACATTTCATTAAATCTCTAGCCTTTTCAAGCATCTCCGAATATGGACTGATTAGTTCCCTTCTGATGTCTTTGGATCCTGGTAGTACTACAGTTATAAGTAGGTCATACTAAAGTCCCAGCCATGCAGGCTTGAGAAAATATAGCCTTTTCATTTTATGATCTAGATCCAAAATTTACTTTTCAGTTTTTATGCTCAAAGAATTCTAAGAATTTTTTCCAAAAAGACATACTATATATTTAAACTTATAGTGATTTAAGTTCCCATGGGTTGGTTCCATTGTTTCATTGGTACATGTGGGAGATTTAAGAACTTGTCTTGGGGTTTGCTGCAATAGCCAAGGGACAGCTGTAGCTACAGAATTCCATGAAATTTTAAAATAATTTTTTAAACTAAGAATGTATAGAGGGAAATGGAAGCTGTTACATAATTAGAAACCAATAAAAATAGATACAGTTTTTAAAGCTAGAATACTATATACTTGATAAACACTCCCTTTACAGTTCCTTGGAGTATTTGCATAATGCAACATTAACTTATTTTCCATTGCTTTTGCAATTCACCTTTGTAATGTTACTGAGAATTTTTTTTACTGAATTTCTTTTGTTTGAAACCTACTTTATATACATATATTTTTATCCTCTTGAATTGTCTTCATTTGCAGACCAGCACATACAAACCATTCACCCTGATTTCTAGAATTTTTTATAGTTTAAAAAAAAAAAAAGCCCTGCTGCTTATGGCTATGATACCTGGTATTATTTATGGGTTTTCATAAAAAAGAGGGGGGTGAGAAGAAAAAATACATTCCTCTTTGGCCTCTCTCTACCTTCTCCTCCTTCTCTATTCCCTCTCTCCACAGAGGAGTTTAATTTTAAATGATAAATGTGGAAATTAGAGACCATCGAGAAAATCCAATTTGGTGAGGAGTTTTAAAAATCCCATAATAAATGCAGAGTGAAATGTATGATTTAATGCAGGGCGCCAATGGCTGCTATTATGGGCTATTAGCAAATCGGGGCTGAGAGTGAATCTTTATCACTTGGTGAGTGCGGGTTGGTCCTGCCTTTCCCTCTGCTATTGATTTGTAGCCGCTTGTCATAATGACACCGGGAAGCAATGAATGGAAGATGTGCTTTTGATAGGATTCAGGGGGGTCTTGGAGGGGGGAGAGAAAATTCAGCAAGTTTTCTATCTCTTCTGCCTGATTAGATTTTTTCTTCTTTTAAGAGCTTTCACATTCCAATAAAAATGCTAAATCAGCTCTGTACAGAATGGTTAGGGTGTAAATAGCTAGTCACATTTAAAGAAGGAAAAGATATAGAAATACCAACCAAACTATGTAATGTTAGATGAATTTGACTTTATAGAAATGGAGTTGTGCATGTGTCCATGTGTGTGCATGTGTGTGTCTGAACACATGAAGAGCACAGTGAAGGAGTGTCAAGGCATAATGCTATCGGTACACTTGCTATATAAAGATACACCTATATTTTTGTAAGGATATGATGGTTTCCATTCCATATATGATAGAAGGTGGTCTAGCTTTATGTGAATGTCCTTTTTATGAAGAGGATATATCGTGTGTATGTGTGTGTGTGTGTGTGTGTTTAACTCCATAAAGGACACACACAACCAGGTATACTTGTGCTAATGATTAAGAAAATTAAACCCTGTAAATCTAATTGGTCATACCAGAGCTTTACACAAAATTTTCAGCATAGGGAAAGCATACTGTTTGAGAACAAAGGCATTCACATATAGGGTGATCCAGTGGAGGGGAAAAAAAAAAAAGATTTCTCTGTAGAAAATCTACATAAAATTTTCTTTAGAATGAGTTAGCTGTGGTTACATGGAAATGGTTGGTTTCAGTCTCAGTACATTTTGTTTTTCCTTTTTTCAGAGGAAACCATTGCTTTCCTTCCAGGTTCTTTTATTCCAAGGTGATGCAGGGCATTAGAGTTCCTGTCTTGCATGCAGAAGTGCGTGCATGCATGCAGGCAGTGTGATATTAAAGCAATGGATATGGCAGATGCGGGCATGAGGGAGGAATGCATTCAAGGAACATATTAGACCATTTTGTAAATTGTATGCCAGGATAAAACCTACTTTCCCACCTGTTTTATTTCTCAGGCAAGTCAAGATGACTTTTAGTGAGAAGAGCACAGATTTTCACATAGATATTTGTTAAATATTTGTGGTTATAATGTATCCCTTTATCCTTACTGTTTGAGGAAGAATAAGAAATACTAAAATATGTTTTGAGGGGTACCCAGGTGGCTCAATCAGGTAAGTTCCTGACTCTTGGTTTCAGCTCAGATGTTGATCTCAGGGTCCTGAGATGAAGCCCTACATGGGGCTCTGTGCTTGTCCCTGTGCTCTGTGCTCAGAGTCTGCTTGTCCCTCTCCTTCTGCTCCTCCCCCCTACACTTGCTCTCTCTTTTTCTCTTTCACAAATAAATAAATCTTTAAAAAATAAAGTACACCACTGAACTTAAGCAGGAACCAGGTATGGAAAATAAATACCACCTGGATTCTTAAAGACAAACGTAAGCACCACCAGGTTTTCTAGTCTGTTGAAATATACATGAAAAAATTAGATAGGCCTGGTTTATAGAATTTAATGTCAGAGACCCAAAAAAAGTAGCTTTGAAAAGAAAATCAGAACTATTAATATATATTTCTTGCATTTGAAGTAAAAAATGGCTGTCCTACTCTAGGTATTAATTTCACTAAAACTGTGTGTGTGTGTATGTGTGTGATTTAAAATCAATTGTAAATGATATGGATGTTTTATAGAGATGTGGACCAAGAACAGAGACAATTCATCTGCAGTTAGAACTTGTGCTCCATAGGGACTACTCCTATTCGCCATACCACCTACCTGAAAGGAGCTTATGAGAGCTTGTACCTTTTCAGACTTTGAGAACAATGCCCTTTAATAGAGAACGTTTCACAGGCTATGTAAACAGTTGTCAGAGTTCATACACTCCCATCTTCCATTTGAGGACTATGCCTAAACTGTGATAAATTAGAATGTTGCCATTTATTATGTATCGTTTATTAAAAACTAATTAGGGATAGGAAGAGGTATTTCTCCATTTTTCAGTGGGGGGTTTTATTTATCATATATAGTAAGTAATTATTGTTTGGTCTATATATGGCTGTTTCATACTACAATGAATTACATGTATTAAAGTAATAATACCATATGTTCACACAGCCTTTGTTCTGAAGTAAAAGCATAATTAATCATTCCAAGAGCACAATGAGGTAGTCGTTTCCATATTTTATATATGTTAAGTGATTTCTACTGTTATCTAACCAAAAGCAATAGAGTTGAAAATAGAAGTATGAAACATTTTATATTTCTTACCCTAAGGTTCTATAAATATAAAAATAAGATATCTCATTCTGTAAATTGGGACAATTATATATTTTAAAACTTGAAAAATTTTCTGAATTATCTGTGCTATCATTTGCTAGGAAATCTATGCAAAATTACAATAAAGTTTATTTTTTGTATAATATGTCCAGTGATTATTTCTTTTTTCAAATTGACAGGGTGAACAGTTTCTTACTATTGAGCACTTGACTTGTTTGAGGCTTATAAGTAAGATATATAAAATATCAACAACTTTTCTGATCAAGATTAACTCAAATAAGTACACGAAATGAGATTATATTTTGTTTACAGAGTGTTTCATATGTATTAGGTGCTAGTATTATTGTTATGATTGCTTTTATTATAATTGAACAACATAGGGATAAGAGTCATAGGAGAAAAATAACCAAGTATTTACAGATATAAATAGAATGAGGGAAAGGAGAAACTCAAGGCAAGAATAAATCATTATTTTTTGTAAATAGGAGACTAAGAATAAGGCAAATAAGATGGAAGGAGAATTAGAAATTCCTGGACATAAAAATATTAACAAATAACAGGTAATAAAAACAGTGCATTGAAGAAACTGTCAGAATAAATGGAAACAAAGATGTTAAGCAGAATTTAACCTAATGTTTTAAACGTCTATTATCTTCTTAAGCTTTTGTGGAGTAGCAAAAGACAAAGATCTTTTCAACAAGTGTTTACAGCACAGTAAAATTTCTATAAGCTCTATACATTATCACACTAATCCTCCCCATTATCAACACTCCTGTGTGGTTTCTGGCAAGAGTTACTGCCTCTGTTTGATGGAGAAGCTGAATCACAGTGAACACTGACTTTGTCAAGGTCAGTGGTGAGTCAGACAGAAATAGAACCCAGAGTTTTTTACTTCAAATACCATGGCCCTTTTATACCCTTCTCTGTCTACTGTTGCCATCAGTTTGCTAGAGTCCCTGTTCTATTTGGACACCAAGGATTTAAATAACACAGGTACTTGAAGGCCATGTTTGAAGAACATTCCATCTCTAAACGTTGTCATATTCTAGAAACCTTAGGACATGTTACCTTCTATTTGTGCGTCTTATATTTTGGGATTGGCATTATTTAGCATTTTGTTTAAAAAAAAACATTTTAATTGCTTTTCATGCATTGTGCACATTTAACCTTACTAATGTGCACAGTGCAGAATAAAGTAACAGAATAACACTCCCTGCAAACAAGCTAAACAAAAAGTGAAACAAAACTAAAAGATCTATGAATTCTAATTCTTCCTTCAGTGTTCTTACTTTCCTCATTTGTCAGAACACTATTTCAGAGATCTTATATTTACATATGTTCTGGGCCAAGTGTCTGACTGATCCTCACTTTAATTATTAAACAGAATGACAGCAATACATAAACATGTACACATGCAGACATACCACACACATATATACATGCATTAACATTAATAGTCCTTTTGAGTACTCAGCTTTTCCTAACACTCTCACACTCTGGCTTTAATTCATTGTACATGGACTCTTTTAAAAGGGAAAAAATTGTGCCATGGGTGAAGTAGTATTTTATGGATTTATACTAGTCTCGTGGTTCAAATTCATTGATGTGTATTAAACAATGAAAATATTGGGAAGCCTGTGTGGCTCAGCGGTTTAGCGCCTGCCTTTGGCCCAGGGCATGATCCTGGAGTCCCAGGAACGAGTCCCATATCGGGCTCCCTGCAATGGAGCCTGCTTCTCCCTCTGCCTGTGTCTGTGCCCCCCTCTCTCTCTCTGTCTCTCATGAATAAATAAATAAAATCTTCTAAAAAATAATTAATTCAATGAAAATATTGGTTTCCAGAAACACACCTTTAAATTTCTTTGTACCAAAGTCAAAAACTGTTCAAAGGAATACATTGCCATTATTTAATGCTGTCTTTTGGAATATCTCATGTTTTCTTTTTCCTGGAATTTAAAAATACACTTGCCTTATAGTCAGGTAATTTGTTTTTCTGTGTTCTCCCACCAGAAATTTGAAGTTTAATACAAACAATTTTCTAAAAAATTTTCTTAGCATCTCACCAGTCTAAGTAGGTAAATTTCCAGAGATCCAGAGTTTGAGAGAAGCAATTATTGTCACTATTTTTTTTTATTGAACAAACTCCTGTTTTACAGGTACTGTGAAGCATACTAAAATTTTTGCAGATTTTCTTTAAAAACTAGTCTTTCAGCAAAAAGCATATTACTTTTAAAATAGATGTACCTCATTTCTTATAAGTTAAAAAGAATAAAACCCTCTCATTCTTTAATATACTGTAGGAGTCTTACTTGGCTAGCATTACAAGCCAGAAAACTGATCTAAAGCATCGTTTATCTTTCTCTTTTGGCTAAGGTTTCAAAGAAAACCTAAGGTCCAGTATAACCAGAACAAATCATGAAAAAAAAATTTGGTATGACAACATTTCACTTGCAAGACAGCACTAGAGGGCGCTCTTCAGCAGGTTGCAAGATAAGGTCCTTCTTACTGGTATCAGAGCCTAAGTTGGTAATGGATGTTTGAGGAGCTTTGAAGAAGGGGGACAGGGACAGCATTTAACCTTTTAGAAGATCTACTCTTCCCAAAAGACTAGAAACTCACCATCATTGCCAATAATACAATACTATATTTCTTAAAACATATTCTTAGAATTTTCCATGAAGCATTTATCTCTTAGAAATTCATAATCTCAATTATATCCAAGTGTCTCTCCTTTCCTGCAGAAAGGAGACTTTTTTTTTTTAAATTAACTATGGTAAGGTTGTTCCCTCATGTTTTTGTTTATGTCAGTATTCTTTTTCTACAGTAGGTGAATAGAAAAAAAAAATAACTATTGGTACTTCATTTCTTAATAAAAGAAATGTATTTTTTTCTCCTCTTAATTTAAAACAGCTGAAATTAAACCCAAAGTAACATTTTTAATCCTCTCTGATAAACCTTTTTCCTGTCTTTTCCTCCACTGTAGTTGGAAATCTTTTTATTTTTTTTCTTCAGAGTTTGCTTTGAAGCAACTTGTGCATACTATTCTGATCCCCTTTCCTACCACTTTATTCTAGTCCACAACAAGATGTGCTCTCTAAATCTCTTATAATTCTTTCTTTTTTCCTTCCCTTTTTTTCCTCTTACATTTTCATTTTCTCTTTCTTAATATACCATGCTATGAGGCTGCAGGAATTTGAGTAGTATCTGAAGGTTATTAACTTATCTTTTCCAACAAGAATCTAAATCTAAATCTTTGTCAACAATTGCATTTAGATGTCTGCATACAGTAGAAACACAGTCAACAGATTCCCATTGTTAAATGGTTATGGTTGGGTTCTGCCATGGCAGCAAAGCATGGCAATTAAGAGATTGGGCTTTGGAGTTAGATCAACTTGAGCTCCTACTGGCTATGAGTGTGAGCAAATTATTTAACATCTATATGCCTTAGTTTCACTATCTGTAAAAGGGGAGTAATAGTAATACTTCAAGAGTTAAGACTGAAGGAGTTAAGACACACAATAAACACTAAGAAAATATTTGTAGTTAATTATTATTTGTATATAGCTCTGATCTCTAATTGTTAATATGACCCTATTTTTATGCAATACCTGTTTGTTATAAAGTCTTAAGATTATTTACTTGTTTTTTAAGTAACAACAACAACAACAAAAGTGAAACCAGAGACTGCCTTGTTTGATTCTTAAAAGACCTTTGAGAATAAAAACCAGGAGTGAGGGGATCCCTGGGTGGCGCAGCGGTTTGGCGCCTGCCTTTGGCCCAGGGCGTGATCCTGGAGACCCGGGATCGAATCCCACATCGGGCTACCGGTGCATGGAGCCTGCTTCTCCCTCTGCCTGTGTCTCTGCCTCTCTCTCTCTCTCTGTGTGTGACTATCATAAATAAACAAAAATTAAAAAAAATAAAAAATAAAAAAAAATAAAAACCAGGAGTGAAAGGGAATAAAAGGAAAGGAGAGAAAATGAGTGAAAATATCAGTGAGGGTGACAAAACAGAGAGACACCTAACTCTGGGAAATGAACAAAGGGTAGTGGAAGGGAAGGTGGGCGGTGGGTTGGGGTGACTGGGTGATGGGCACTGAGGGGGGCACTTGGCGGGATGAGCACTGGGTATTATGCTATATGTTGGCAAATTGAACTCCAATAAAAAAAATAAAATAAAATAAGAGAATAAAAACAAGGGCCAGAGTGTCAATATCAAGGTGACTATGTTGCAAAATTTAAGGAGGAACTTGCCCTTAGGTGCCAACGCTGTGCTTGCATAATGCTGAGACTGAGCACCTCCTTGATTTTTGTGCCTTAAATATCTTTCTTGCCTCTCTCTAGCCTGGCCCTGATAAATTTTCACTTTGACTTTTGCTGTAAGTTCATGGAATCAGTACTTATAAAAAAGATAATTTGCATGTGGTTCGGTGTATATGCAGGACTTGGGCATAGAAAAGTTTAAGGAACCTTATGTATGCAAGACCTTCCAATCTCTGGACTGACTTGAAGATTCAAAGTATCTTTGTAATTCTGATGGGTTTTTAACTCAAAGTAATAAAATGCCTAAATATCTTGAATACTAAATATGATATAATAACTGTTTTTATTTATGTCAGGCATATATGACCAAAAAAAATCCAACTTTAGCCATTAAATCCTTTGGGGAATTAAATTTATCTTTAACACAGCATGTTTTAAAGCATTCTAGTAAGGTTACCAATCATTCTTATTGCACACAAGTCATTTCAGTTGAAAAATGACTAAAGTAAAATAAGAATCACTAGTGTTATATCCAGAAACTAAAGTTACATGCAGGTTTAGACTGTAAATAGCTGCATTGCAATTTAGTAAAGTGACAGTGCTAGTGTTTGTTTTGGTCATCATTGAGAGATACACACCTGTAAGGGAAGAATATCTTCTCGTGTTTTCTTACCAGACTAATAATTTATATGTGATCAAAGAAACAACATTGCTGCTCATCAGAGACATTGTGTCTTCCACATTACACTCAGTTCCAAAGCATTTGTTATACTAATAGTGGAAACACTATTGTCTTCAGCACTTTCATTTTAAATATAACTTGTTGAAATTCATGTATTTGCCTTATTTGATCCCATTTTCATACATCCTGGTGATATCAGTATATCAACATTTGTAAATATAAAAGTCTATATCTGAAAAAGACTACAGGCATAAAACAAGATTTCTTGATTAAATCATAATATCCAAGGCTATCTACTTAGAGCCCTTTCCTGCTAGAACCCTACTCAGAATCCTTTCCTGTCACTTAGTAAGCTTTTCTTCTTTGGCTGTGATTCTTTTTGAGTCTAATAAACTGAGTTAGATTTTCCTTATAGCCCAAGAAAACGAATGACTTTTGAAGAAGTATTCTTTCCTGAAAGTCAAAACTGAAACCTGTTCCTAAAGAGTGTTACTGTTGGATGACATTTTGCTATAGATGATATTTTTCATAGTTATATAACACAAAGCAATTTTGGTAACTGAGCAGGAGACTAATTTCTGTGTCATCTGAACAAACCAGTAAACTCATTTGGTATTCCTAAAATCTTTCTTCTCCTCATAGTTTGTATCATAGTAAAGCTGTCATCATTTGTTCCTACATTATTACTATAAATATGCAATGTTTACTCTCTACACAATAAGTCTTCAAAAGATTTTGACTGCTATAGTTGTTACTGTTTCTAAGAGGGATGTTTAGTGTGAGATGTACTAAGAAAATAATCTAATAGAATAGTTATGAGTGCAGCCCTACATTTGAACTCTGGCTCCTAAATGAGTTAAATTACTTCTCATAGTCTTAGTTTGTTCATGTGTAACATGAAAAACAATGATAACACCTATCTCATAAAGTGATTATAAAAAGTTAAGGTAAAACAATAAAGTGCTGATTATTATTTGATATGGGAAGGCTTATGAGAATTTGGTACAGTAAATGTGTTCTTTTCTCCAAAAATACTAAAATAACTTGGCTTTAAATTTTTATTTTAAATAATTGGAGAATATTCTTTTAAGAGATCCCATCCATACCTAGACTTCAAATTATCTACCTTTAATGCTTTTTTTTGTAATTTTAGTTTTGATTCTTAAATTTCTATCTTTTGTCCAGATTGACATCTCTAAACATAGCCCAAAATCACCATGTCCAGAACTGCATTCATGATCTTCAAATCCCTACCTTGAAAAATAAAAATAAAAATCTGTTCTTTTGTCTTTCAATCCTTACCTTCTATAAATGACTTCACTATCTAATTGTAGAAACATAACAATCCTTTTTTTACCTCCCTTCCCATGTCCAGTTCATCAAGTTCCATTAATTTTACTTTACAAATATCTTAAATTCAACCACTTCTGTCCATATCCCCTGCTACCATCCCAAGCCAAGTTACTGTCATCTTTTACCTGGTCCACCACAGGAGCCACCTTTTTCCCATATCCACTTTTGCTTCTAACAATCACTTCTCCATATCACAACCAAGGTCATCTTTTTAAAAGACACAGATCTGATTATTCCCTTCTGTTCATGAAACTTTTCAAAGACTTTGCATTTCTCCTAAAATGAAGACTTAACATCACAAACGTGGTATTCCAAGCTGAGCATGATCTGGACTTTGTCTCACTCTCCACCTTTATTATATTACATTCTTCCCTTTACTTCCTATTTCAATCACATACCCATTAAATAGGATCTTTGCCTAAATCTTTCTGTTTAGAATGAGCTTTTTCTCCCATCTCCATTTTCCCTAAGTAACTCCTAATCATTCTTCAGATCCCAGTTTAGCACTGAATTCCTCAAATCTTCCCATACTGTCATTCCTTCCCCACCAAACTGAATTATTTCCCTCTCTTCTAGGCTTTCATAGATCCCTGTGATATTTTTTATACCACTTATATAATTTTTATTATACTTATATTATTATTTGATTAGAGTCTATAAACTATGTGAGTGGAATCTATGTCTAGTTTTGCTCTCAGTTGAGTCACCTGTGCCTACAAAAATGTCTAGAACCTAATAAATATTGTCACATGAGAGAAGGAAAGTAATCACATGATTTAAAAATGGCAATATTCTAAATCTTCAGATATAAAGAAACCTTAGAAAGCATGTAATTATATATTTTTGCTTTATAGATTAGGAAACAACATACTGAGATATACCTTCCTCTAATAGAAATTTTATCTTAGAAAAAGCTTTGACTAGATCATACTGATAGAAATGAAAGGCAGGGCCAGTCTCTTGAGTAAGCAGCCACAACCTATCAACTAAGCAGTTCCGTTTCCATAATTTCTATTTAATGAACCATTAGGAGTTATTGCAATTACTCTATGTCCAAATAGCTTTAGTAGCTAATAACTTATTTATTATGTATTCTTCAATTGCCCTATACCTTTGTGCATTCCAAAATAATTTTACACATACACATAATTTTACATATATATATTTGGATGTGTATATGCATATATGTATGAATATATATTCTTTCCTTCCTTCCCTCAAAGATAATGAGTAAAATGCAGGCTGAAGTTTGAGAGATACTATTTTATACTATAAAACTGTGAAAGAAAAGTCAGAAGACAAAATATTCATAAGGAAAAGGTGTCACAAAGTGCTTAATAACTTAGAGGACAATGCAGGATGTCAAAGAGACATCACCCCATTTTAACAATGAGCAAAAGCCAGATAACCTACAAAATCATATCTTTCTTGAATAATCAGAGAGTTGAATTTGTGAAGCAACCAGGTAAAGTGAATTCCAAAGAATAACAAGCTTATCCAAAGAAATGGGGCACAGTTGTTTCATGTATAGTAAAGAATACATGGCCTCCATTAGAGTATATACAAATAAAACAAATTATGCCAACTTCTTAAAGGCCCAGTGTGGGTAAATATGACATTTTAGAATTCCTGAGAGTTCCAGGGTTTCTGCACTCACTTGCAAGCTCTTTTCCATAGACTTCTACTACATGAAAAAGTTAGAGGGCAGATCAGTAGGTGGGAGAAAGCTTCTTTTGGTTACATTCAGACATGAAATTCTACTTACTTCCTGGACACTTTTTTCATACAAAGCAAAAATCTGAAGCCACTGGGGTAAACAAGAAACTCTTACTTAGCATTCAAACAAAGATTTGCTACTTCTAGAGAAGGGGTAGACATCAAAGCCATCACCCCCCTGTAGATTAAGAACTATCATTATTAAGGAGTTGAGTCAATTTAGTTTGTAGTTTAGGAAAAAATGATAAGGAGACTGATTATATGAGCCTAATTTTGATCAACAAGTGAGAACTTCTCAGAGAGGTATTAAAAAAAAAAAAAAAAAAGAACCGTGGAAGAAAGTAGTCATTTAATCTTAGAGCTTAAAATATCCAGAAATGAGGAATATTGGACATAATCAGATGCCTTACAGCTACCTGTCTAATAAGTTAGACCCTTTAATTAAAATTAAATAAAATTAAATATTTTATTCAGTTTTTCATTTGTACTAGCTAGTGTCTACCCTATTAGACATCACATTTCCATCACTGCAGAAAGTTCTTTTGGACAATGTTATCCTGGACTTCAGAAAGACAGATTTTTAAATATAATATTAAGGGTAAATATAACCTCAGGGACATCATCTCTAAAACGATAACCCAAGAGGGATCCCTGGGTGGCGCAGTGGTTTGGCGCCTGCCTTTGGCCCAGGGCGCGATCCTGGAGACCCAGGATCGAATCCCACATCGGGCTCCCAGTGCATGGAGCCTGCTTCTCCCTCTGCCTGTGTCTCTGCCTCTCTCTCTCTCTCTGTGACTATCATAAATAAAAAACTTAAAAAAAAAAAGACGCCTGAACCTGAGCTCCAGGTCCATTAAAAAAAAAAAAAAAAAAAAAAAGATAACCCAAGAAAAATAGGAGGACCTTCAAAATAACACTAAAATTGCATCTAACACATATCACATTATATTGTAATTGACTTATTGTATATTACATACCAATCTTTAAGGCACAACTGTGTCTTTCTGTTTCACTGAGTTTGAGACATATTAAGTACATTACTGGGAACTTAGTAACTGATAAATAAAATTAAAATCTGGCAGAGAAAGGGCAAGGAGGATAAGGTGAAGAAGAACAATGCAATTTCTAAGGATCTATTTGATCAATTTTAGATATAAATGAATATAGAAGATATAAAGAAGAACATAGAAGAGAGAATTTTTGAGCTGTTTTTAGGGAAAAGTAAAAGATAGACTTGCTGCAGAATTTTGATGTTCTGTTAAGAAATTACTAAAAGAATAGGAGGGACTGAGGGAGAGAAAGAATGAATTATTCTTCTTTTTTTTTTCCTCTATCAATAAGAATGAGCTTCAAATAAAAAAAGACAAGAATAAGATTTGTTGGTAAGGGTTTTTAGCCCAAGATTGGGCAGAGATTAAAAGGAAACAACTAACTGTTGGAATTCAAGTGTCCTATCCCAGATATATTACTTTCAAAGGTACTATGATATTTTGCAGTAAGCTTATGAAACTACGTCTGCAGTTGCCTTGAGGAATCACACGTTTTTTAAGAAAATATACAGATTGGGAGATGTGCCAAAAGCCTGAATAAGAGGAAAAAAGTCATTCCCAATGTTTAAAAGTATTACATTTTAATTGTGAAATCAGGTATGTAAGTTATTTTTTTTGTAAATGCTTAAAAAAGGGACTTTTGATTACTAGGAATGAACACAAGTTCACAAAGAACAAATATCCTCACTTCCTTTTCTGATGGCATTATTTCAAAAGAATTCTATAATCAGAGTATATCTCAAACTTTCAGTTTTCCTTATTTAAGATAAGATGCTAAGAAGTAGATCAGAAAGCTACTGAAAGCTAAATAGAGTTTTCATCATTCTTACAGTGCTAGGAAGACAAAAATTGGAGTTCAAGAGCTGTCAAGGAAATGGGACCTAGGAGATGAGGTGAACCAGATATAATCTGAGCTTTACAAAGACTACAATCGAGCTTTAAATCAACCTATTCACTTAACTAGATTGAGATGATCTCCCCTTGTTCTGCCATTTTCTTCAGAAGAGGATATCATCACCCAGAGCCTGTAAAATTTTCACACACAATATCTGGCATCAATTTAATACTGTCCAGGAATGTATATCAAGAATTAGAACCAAAAGAAGTGGGAGGAAGAAAGCAGACAATAAAAACAGACTCACAGAAAACCAGATATTGGAGTTATCAGAAATAGCTATTTACCTCCATAATGATAACATTTTAGAGAACAAAAGAACTGCAACTCACAAAAAAGAATCAAACATATTCTAGAACTGAAAAAAAACACAGTAACTGAAATTAAGGCACCAATAATTAGATTTAATACCAGATAGGAAACAGATGAAGAGAAGACTGTTGTATGATAGAGCAGTAAAAAAATATTCAAGCCAAAGTGTAAAGAGAGTTTTAAAAATGAAAAATAAACAGTATAAGATACATATGAAAGATACTAAAAAAGTCTAATGTGTAATTGGAATCCTACAAAGAAAAGAGAGATTGTAGTAAAAGCAATGTTTACACCGATAAGAACCAACAATTTCCAGAAGGGAGAAAAGATATCAAGCCACAGGTAGTCCAAGCATGATAAATACAAAGAAAAGCACACCAAGGCACACCAATAAAACTGAAAATAAAAGAAGATAAAGAA
Organism: Canis aureus; assembly: GCF_053574225.1. NCBI lineage: Eukaryota > Metazoa > Chordata > Mammalia > Carnivora > Canidae > Canis > Canis aureus. The sequence goes on along the minus strand of NW_027554447.1, from coordinate 4,245 downwards.
AGACATATTATTTTATAGATGCAACAATAAGACTGACGGCTGACTTCTCAACAGAAATGATGGAGACCCAAAACCTATGGAATGACATCTTTTAAATGCTGAAAGATCTGCCAATCTAGAATTCTATATTCAATTAAAATATCCTTCAAAACTGAAGATGAATTAACTTTACAGACAAACAAGAATGGAGAGAACTTATGAGCAGCAGACCTGCTCCCCAAAACCAGAGGGAGTTCTTTAGCTAGAAGAAAAGCAGTCCCAGAAGGGAACATGGACAGGTAGGAATGAACAAAGAACAATGCCCAAGGTATATATGTTGGTAAGTCTAAATGAATTTTGACTACATAATAAAAAAATTAAAATATGTGAGATTTAAAATACATGAGCAATTAAAACACATGTTAACATAAACATAAAAGGTGAAGAGGGTTAAAAAATGAGACTAATGTATTACTAATTATCTAAAAGACAAACGGAATAAGAAAAAAATATTTTATTAATCCAAAGGAACACAAAAGAGGAGTGAAAGAACATGAGTCAGGTGGAACAAACAGGAAACATAATAAGTTGATATGTATATAATTTAAGGTATATCCATAATTACATTAAATATAAGTGGACTCAATTCTGTTAAAAGACAAAATTGTTAGATTGAATAAAAGATAATAGCTTGACACAAAGAGAAGTTGAATCACTATGTTGTACACCTGAAATTAACATTATATGTGAACTAAACTCAAAAAAAAAATTTAAGAGAATGTAAAAAAAAAAAGATAAAATTCAACTAAAAAAATAAAATCCAAAAATTGAAAGTAACAAGATTTTTAAAATCCAGCTATGCCAAAATATAACTAGAGTAACTATATTAACATTAGACAAAGTAGAGTTTAAGGCAGGAGATATTATTAAAGGATCAGTAGACCATTCTTAATTTGTTTGCAAGTTAATAACATAGTCACAAAATATATGCAGCAAAAATTGACAAAACTAAAAAATACATACACAGATTTGCATCTTAGTATAAGACTTTAGCACTTCTTGTGGTAACCAATAAAACAAATACATCAGCAGACAAAAAAATCAGTTAGAATATGGGTGAACTAAAAATTATCCAACATAACTTAGTTATATGTAGAACACTGTATCCAACAATGGCAAGATTCTTTTTTTCAAGTAGATATTTACTAAAATTGACCATAAGACAAGTCTGAAAAGCAAAGATTTAAATCACTCAAAGTAGGCTCTGATGACAGAAATCTGGAAATCAAGAATAAGAAACTGAAAATCAATAATAGTAAGATAACTAAAAATTTTGTGAATGCTCAAAGGTGTGGAACTTAAGCCATACACTTCTGAATAACCTATAGGCCTAAGAGGAAATTATGATGTAAATTGGGAAATATTTTAAACCAAATGATGATGAAAATATGACATATGAAAACCTAGGAATTACATCTCAAGCTATGCATAGAGGGAAAAGTAGAGCCTTTAAACAAATGTTTAAAAAGAAAAATAGGCTGAAAATCAATGATAGGATTACTTTCTCAGGAAATCAGAAATAGAATAGAAAGGAAACCCAAAGAAGGTAGAAGGAAGAAGGTAAGAACAGAAGATACTAGAAATCAACTGTATAATACAGGAAATCAGTAGAATATCTTCTCAAGTACCCATGGAATTTCAAAAAGATAGACCATTTATCAGGCCATAAAAAGTCTTGAGTTGCAGAATACATCCCCTGAATACAGTAGCGTTAAGTTAGAAATCCATAGTAATAAGATGCCTAGAAAATAACCAAATATTTGGAAATAAGCAACATATGTCTAAACATAGGTGTGCAAGATTAGAAATCACAAGAGAAATTGTTTTACATCTCTAATAAACGATAACAAACACACATTCTATGAAAGTATGTGGTTGCAACTAAAGCAATTCTTGGAGACATATAGCTCTACACATCTATATTAGAAAAGTGTAAGATTATCTAAGATTCAACATTGTGAATCTAGAAAAAGAGAAGCAAATTAAACCCAAAATTTAAGAAAGGAAATTATAACATTAAGAGTAAAAATCAAAGAAAAATTAACAGACAGAAGTTGATTCCTTGAAAAGACTAATAAAATTGATTTTTTAAAACTGACCAAAAAAAAAAAAAAAAAAAGGAAAGAAAATAGAAGTCACCAATATCACAAAAAAAAGAGGGACATTACTGAAGTTTTGACAGGAAAGAAGTAGGATAATAACAGGATATTTGAACAACTTTGTTCCAATCAAGGTAACTAAGATGAGATGGAAAAATTCCTTGAAAAACAGGTTGCAAAAAAATTGACACAAGAAACTGAAAATCTGAAGTTCTAGATCACTTTCTTAAAAATCCAATTTATGATTGGAAAATTGCCCACAATTTGTAGGCCCCATAGCTTCACTGGTATATTCTATCCAACATTTAAGGACAAAAAAATAACAATCTTACACAAACTTTTTCAGCATATAGAGAAGGAGGACACTTTCTGACTCATTTCATAAAGTCAGCAAGACCCTGTTAACAATACCAAACAAAGTCATTTTAAGAAAAGAAAATTAGAGACCAATATTTCTCATGGATAATAGGATGGATTCCAAAATCCTTAACAAAAAATATTAACAGGTCAAATATTGCAATCCATTTATACATGATTGATAGATCAGTCAATCATGACCAAGTAGCATTTGTCCCAGGACAGCAAGGTTGGTTTAACATGAAAATCAGTCACTGAATTTCACCATGGCAACAACTTTAAGCTGTCATTTGTTTCAGTAGAGGCAGAAAAGGCATTTGACAAAATTTAACCATTCGTGATTTTTAAAAATTCTTGGCAACTTAGCAACCTCTTCTACTTGATAAAGGTGTTTTTCTTAATGATGAAAGACTGAATTTTTTTCTCCCCTAAGTTCAGAAACAAGGCAATGATGTCCCCTAAGATTGAAAGCAAGGCAAAAATGTTCATTCTCATCACACACCACTTCTATTCAACATGGTACTAGACGTCCTCACCAATAAAATAAGATAATTTAAAGACAAAATTTAATGGACATGATTACTGCAAATGAAGACATTAAGCAGGCTATTCACAGATGAGATTACTGCATTTGTAAAAAATTCTAAATTACCTTTTTTAAAACTACCATTTGTGTACCAAAAAATGGGAGGGAAAATGTATTAATATCATATTAATATTTGTGTATAACATATTATGTCTGGAAGGATAAACAAGAGACCAGCACAGTGATTACCAACTTGGAAGTGAGGTTAAAAACTCATAGCTAGAATGGGGGACTAGAGAGAGACTTTTTGCTTTCTATGTTATTTAAATTATTAATATTTAAAAATAATATTTTACCTATTCAAAAATCTTTTTTTTTAAAAAAGGTTCTGAAAATCGGCATTGACCTGTCAATGTGGTAAATAATGAGCATCTCTGAGTTACCATAGTTGTCTACACCAACCATGATAGAACTCTCTTATCAGTCTGTAGATTTCATGCAGCACGATCATCATTTCAGAATTACACATATATTTTTAAAGGAAACTTTTCAAGGGTCTTTTATGAACTGTATTCATATAAGCTATAGTTTGACTTGATTATTGATCATTCACATTTTATCCAACATGGAAACCTATTTAATGGTTTCTCATTAAACCTTTCCATGCATCACTATTTAGAAAAGATTGAATGTTATTTCCTTCTCCTTATTTTTCTCAAATACTAAGCAACACACTAAAGTAATAATATAGCAACAATAAAATATAATGTTATTTAGTGTTTACATGCAATACTATACTAAATTCTTTGCATGCATTGTTTCAATATTTAACAGCCATAATTCTGTCAACAAAGATGGAAAAGATAAGAGGTTAAAGGTTTGATTCAGATTCAGATTAAATAGCCATTCTCCAATTAATCATTCATTGTACTCTGTAGTTTGGTACACTTTACCGGTTGAGAATCATGTAGCAGTTGAGAATATGTGTGTGTGTGTGTGTGTGTTATAAGGGAAACTCATAAATGGAAATATTGAAGATTAATGGGTGAAGAACAGCAGAATTTAGATTATGCTTACATGCTCATGTATAAATAGAGTCCAGTTCAAGTAGACATTTGTACAAGAACATAGATCAGAGCAAAACTGTCTTTGTCTTAAGGTAATTTAAACAGTATAAAATTGTTTTACCCTGAATTATTAAAATAATTTAAACTATGTCTACCT